>NC_060270.1:73779162-74079162 GCF_021613505.1 Equus quagga
GGGGGGGGCGGCGCGGGGAAAAGGGTATCTCTGGCACATTTAAACCTTTGTGACTGAGTTACCCTGGGTAATTTTAATCACCTTTAATTTTCCTCGTACAAGAGTGTAATCATGCCATTTTCTCGTCTTTACCGGGTGCAGTTAGGACAGCAATGTCCTTTTCGATTTCAGAGCTATAGTCTTGTTTGAAGAGTAGATGAGGAGCTGAGAAGTCTGGAGTTAATCTCAGATCATCTATTAGTTTGACATACTATCATCAGCAAGCTGCTGCTCCTTTTGCAGCCTCAGGTTCCTTTGTGAAAATGGGATAGCACTTACTTACTCCCAGGGTTGTGTCAGATTCAAGTAAGATGATGCCTATGAACTACTTTCTAAAAGTGTAAAGTACTAGACAAGTTTGAGTTGGATTTTGTATTTATCAGGAAGCGAATTCACACATAGAGGTGTACAACTGATTCATTGAAATATGTTGGTAGTTCTGAGTAGTGGTTCTTACATGACTAAATTCAGTTTAATTCATTCTCTTCAAGGTAAAAACATGGTATGAGAGTTTCTACCATTATGATAGAATTGTAATTACTATTCATTGTGTTTTTGTTATCTAAATCAAGCTAGTATCAACATTTTATCACAATAGTTGTACATATTCATTTAAACAGTAAACACTTGGAAGCCAGAATTATATGCATAATGATAGTAATAGGTATTATTTGTAGTACTTATTACGCATCACTGTAATGAGTGCTATATAAAAATTAGCTCTTTGAATATTCATGAGGTTGATTCAATTTAGATCCATTTTACACATGAATAAACTAAGATGGATAGGTTCAGTTGGTTACACAGCAAATCCGGCCCACCTACACTCCTTAGAGAGGCAGTATTGTGTAGGGCCTTGGGCCTGCGTTTTAATCTCACCTTCGCTATTAATTAGCTAAGTGACTTTCTGTGAATTACTTCAAATGGGTAAAATTCAGTTTCTACTTTTGTAACAAAATTAAAAAATGTGAAAATAAATATTCACCAATAGGTTGTGGTAAAGGTCCGAGGGGATTTTCGAAGCATTTATTACAGGGCTCACTTAGCACACTATAAATGCTCAATGAAAGGCAATTGACATGATGATTATCATTATTATTGTTATTACTTTAGTGACGCTTTTTGTTCTTGGTAGTGTTACAAAAGTAGGCAAGGCAAGGTCGCTAATTGCAAGGTGTTTAAAATAAATTATTCTAGAGTTTTCCTTTAATCTACCATCATTATTGCTGAGCATAACCTATAAAGCATCAGTAGCCTTGGTCCCGAATCCTTGGCTTTGCTTTGCCTTACCAGTTATCAGCCTACTTGCTCCCATTTCCATTCTCACCTTCTCCTCTGGGCCTGATGCAGGCCCTTTGCATGACTGAGGTTTGGCTCTCCCTTTACAGTGATTTTGGCTCTTCTTCAAGGTGATGTTGCCTTGGGCTGCTTTGGGGACACCTTCTTGCTCTCACCCAGGCATACATGGACCCTCCTAGCCCTCTGTTCCACTCTGCTTCCCAGAGGTACCCTATAACATGAGGTGGAGAAGTCAGGGAAGAAAGGCATCAATTTCTTGAGGAGGTCTCTTTGGGTTTCAGAATTAGTGGGTGCTTACTCTATACCAGATCCAGTAAAATAGGCCATATCTTTTTTCTGAACCGCTATCCAGAGATTAAAAGAGTACCTGGAACATAGTTGATGCTCATTAAATATTTACTGAATTTTCCGATTTCATCTTCACAACAAACCCGCCCAAGATGGGAGGTATTGTTGTTCACACTGTAATGAAATGTGGAAACTACAGCTCAGAATCCTTAAGTAATGGGCCCAGGGCTGCCTGATAGCTTCTAAAAGTTTGAGTCAGGAGTCTATTCTAAGCAATCTGATTCTGGTGTCTGCCACTCAATCACTATGAAATATGCTTTGAGTCTCTAGGAAAAGTCTATGCCTCCTGAGAGCATCAGAAATGCCCTTGCTTAGAGTTAAATGTCAGATTGGATTGCATCACTGTATGCAAAGGGTGAGCTGTGCTCTGTTGTCTGCGATGTTGTACACTTTCCTGCTCCATTGTTATACTGGTTTCTACTGGTGGTTGGGTCATGACATTATGTTAATTGGAGATCATTTTGTTACCAAATACCCTCAACCCCTAAAGTATAAGTATGAAGTTAAGGATGACACTCCTTTGCATCAGAGGATCCTAGGACTCCATTTAAAAATTTAGATGTAGGGCCATAGGCAACTTGGAATATTTAAATAGCTTGCACTGATTCTGCATTTCTAAACAGGGCTGACCTATTACCATGTGACTGGAAGTCAGTGAAAACAAGCATCAGGCTTCAAGACTCTGTTTTAGGTACGGCCTTGAGCCTCTCTCTTAGAGCTTCTCTGGATCGCTCTCTTTCCAACTCTAGAACAATTTGGATTTGTTTCCTGTTTTCGATGATAAATTTGGCTTGTCTGTTTTTTAAACTCAACATTCCTTAGAATATACCTTATACTAGTTCTTGGCTCCTCTTCCATTCATTCATTTACTCACTCATTCATTCACTCATTCAGAGTCCAGAAAATCCAGTCTACTCAGATTTGCATCTTGATCCTGCTATTTGTGTGACTGTGGGAAGCTTCTTAGTCTCTCTGGACTTAGTTTCTTTATTTTTAAAATGGTGATAATGATAATATCTGTCTCATGGGGTTATAGCAATGATTAAATGAATTAATACATAAAATATGCTTAGAATACTGCCTGTCACATAATGAGGGCTATATAAGTTTTCTATTCTTGTTATTATTGTAATTCACTTCTTTATTATTGTTTACCAGGTATACTGTATGCCAGGCATTATGCTGTGCTGTATGCTGGATATAGAACACGTACCCTCCTGGACCTCATAATTTATTAGGGGAAACAGGCATATAACTAAATAAGAGTTGATAGTACAATTTATGAAGTTATAGGGTAAGGAATTACAGAGACATATGAAAGCACTAATCAAAGGCCTCTACTAAGAGCATAAATTAGGGAATCAGGGAGGGCTTCTGCAAAGAAAAGATTTTTAAGCTGAGGCCTCAAAGTTAAGCAGAAGATAAGCAAATATGTAAAGCAGACAGCCTCCCTTAACCTTTTCAGGGTCTAGGAAAAGTGCACAAATAGAAACCTACATGTCATAGGTCTAAATATTTGAAGGTTGGAATGAAACTGTTAAGTCAAGTAGCTTTTATCTCTCCTACATTGAAAAATATACCTTCATAACAACCTGGAAAGCTGGGTTCAAAGTCAGACTTCTCAGGCACTCTAAGTTCTATGTTAAAATGAAGCAGCACAGGGAGAGCTCATCTTTGACCCCTTCCTGGTTACAGACAAGCTCCCTTTGTTTCCTGCCCCCAGATCCCTCAGTGTGGGGCATTGTGTGCACAGCTCCATCCACATGATCTCTCCCTGCCCAGCTCCCTCTAGACCAACTCTCAGGCCTAGGGGTGTGGACACCTGTGGCAAGGCCAACCCTTAGGACAGACCCAGAGAAGACAGACCCTGGAAGCAAGCTGAAGACAGGGAATTCTGAGGTTCCAGGTACCCACAGTAAGGTCTGGAAGGAGGAGGCATGACCTGTAGGATTCCCATTTTCTGGAGAGGGACACCACAAGAAGAGGACCAGACTAGGGCCCTGAAAGAAGTGGTTCTAAAACTTTAAGATTAATCAGAATCATCTGCAGGGTTTGTTAAAACACAGATGTCTGGGCTCCACCCTACTGAGTTTCTGATTCAGTAGGTCTGGGTAGGGGTCCAAGAGTTTGCATTTCTAACAAGTCCTTAGGTGATGCTGATGCTACCGTTCTGGGAACTCTTCGAGAACAATTGCTTTAAACATGGCACCAGAAAAGGGGCCCTCTTGCTCAAGTCTATGAAAGTGGGTTATGCTGAGTCCGGGAGTGCTCTTGGTGAGGGACAGCATGTGAAATGACCCAGAGACGAGTGAAGCCAATGGTATATACATGGAACTGATCCCCATATGTTCTCAAGCTCCAGCCATTGGGAAGTTAACCAGGTATAGACCGGTCTGCCCAGTGGGTTGGCCACAATGTGCCCATATGGGGATATTGCTACATAAAATGACAGGGTCAAATGCCAGAACCCTGGAGTGAGAAATCTTCCTTTCTTGTTCTCTTTGTGTAGTGGCAGGGATCACAAATCAGAAATCTGCCAGAACCTAGGCTGTATCCTATGTGCCTTTTTTTCCTTCCCTTAGAGTTTCTTATATTTTCATTGTTATTCAGCCCCTGTAGCTCAGCTCCAGCTGGACATGGTAAACCTCCAAGCTGGTAACCTGTGTAATGAAACACCCAATGGATCAGGTTTCCTAGTAATCTATAGAGGACTCATCTGATGAGTAGAAAATAACATGTTCAGTTGTTTAAGGAACTATCTGTTTACTCTGCTTTGATAGTAAGAATTACATTAAGGCTGAAACTTACCTGTGGAGATCAATACCAAATGGATTTATTTAGCATGTGCAGGAGAAAGTGGCAGAAGTGTCTGTTAACCTGATGACACTTTGTGCTGTTATTGAAAGTTCATTATTTAACTGATCTCCCTGCATGAGAAGGCTGAACTTTGAAATATTATTAGATATGCTGATTGAAGCAGAGGCTGCAGCACACGGGTCTGAATATTAGCTTAGCTTTTCAGTATAGCGTGTCCCCAAACATCGCTGCTGTGCTTTAGCATTTAGACTACATGGATTTTCCCCTCACCTCTCTCTTTTATCATGGAGTCTTTGCACATGTTATGTTGCTTTCTTAGAATGACTTTATCCTTGTGTTCAGAAAACCCGATCTTTCTTTCTAAATCCTATGCCAAGGCCACTTTCTCCAGGCAGATCTGGTCTGAGTCCTTTTTACAGCGTTCAGGGCCAACAGGCAGTGTTTACCAAGTTACTGAGACCTGGGCCAGTGCCGTGTCCAGGGCAGGGCTGGAGCAGGACTGGAAGTTACAGACTTTATAGAAGCAGGTGTAGTCTGAGAGGCCAGGGCAAGTTGAACACACATGCAGCAGGATCATGCAACAGATCCAAGAGAGGAGAGAAAAGCGGCAAGGTATGATGCAAGAAGAGCAGAACTAGGAGGAATTTCAGTGTAAAAAGAGACCAACTGATATGTCTAGATACGGGCCATGGGGGCTGGCCACATGCCTTGCACCGGGGTGTCTGGTCGTTAGTTGGACTGTTATCCCTAGTTATACACACTAGTGCTATACACACAACCTTATTTTATATCCTGATTAAACTTGCTTTGGTCTGTTTCAGCACTTAAATGATCAACTGACCTCAATGAAAGTATTTTGAAATAATTGAGTTGTTTGTAATCACGTGATTTTCCTTGAATCAAATGGACAACAACGATAACAAAAAACCAACAAAAGACTCAAAAAACTTTAAAGTCATTTCTTTCTCTAAGGGATGGTGGAAGGTTATTTTCATGGATGATTGGAGAGTGTCAGGACAACTGCGTGTGGGCAGGTGCTTAGACTCCTGCTAACCAGGAACTAAACAGAGTAACCGCTTTAATCAATAGTGAAGTAGCTGAATGGCATTCTGTTGTGTGGATGTTTGTTTATCCATTCACCAATTAAAAGATATTTGGGTTTTTTCCAGTTTTTGGCAATTCTGAATAATATTGCTACATATTTCTGTGTTTAGGTTTTTGAGTGAACATAAGTTTTATTTCTCTAGAATAAATACCCAAAAGTGGGATTACTAGGTCAAATAAAGCATATGTTTATCTTCATAAGAAATAGCCAAATTGTTTTCTAGAGTGACTGAAAGATTTTGCATTCCCACCAGAATTCCTGTGGGTCTGCATCCCTGTTATCACTTAATATTATCAGTATTTTTTAATTTTGGTATTGTTAGTATTTTTTAATCTTAGCTTTCTAATAGACATGCAATGGTATTTCATTATGGATCAGATTTGAATTTCCCTAATGACTAATGATGTTAAACATCTTTTAATGCACTTATTTGTTGTCTGTATGTTTTTTGGTGAAGTGTCTCTTCAAATATTTTGCCCATTAAAAAAAATTGAATTGTTTGTTTTATTGTTGAGTTTTGAGAGTTTCTTTAAATCTTCTGGATACAAGTCCTTTGTCTGATATGTGATTTGAAAATATTCTTTTCTGTTCTGTGGCTTGTCTTTTTACTTTCTTACAGTGTCCTTAACAGATCAAAAGTCATTCATTTTGATGACATCCAATTTATCAATTTTTAAAAAAGAGTTTCCACCCACTTTTTTTTCTCAGGGAAGATTCACCTTAAGTTAACATCTGTTGCCAATCTTCCTCCTTTTTTTCTTCCTTCCCCCCACCAAGCCCTAGTACATAGTTGTGTATAGTTGTAAGTTCTTCTGGTTCTTCTATGTGAACCTCTGCCACAGCATGGTTACTGACAGACAGGTGGTGTGGTCCCACGTCGGGGAATCAAATTGGGCTGCCGAAGCAGAGTGCACTGGACTTACCTGCCAGGCCATCAGAGCTGACTCTCAATTTTTTTTTATTAATTGTATTTTTTTGTGTCATATCTAAGAACTTTTTGCCTGAATCAAATCACAAAATTTTTCTCCCAAGGCTTCTTCTAAGACTTTTATAGTTTTACATTTTTTCATTTATATCTATAATCCATTTGGGTTAATTTTTGTCTGTCTTGAGAAGTATAGGCCAAGAATCATTTTCTTGAATACAGATGTCCATTTTCTACACTCCCATTTATTGAAAAGATTATACTTTCTCCGTTGAATTGCTTTTGAACTTTTCTAAAACATAAATCGGCCGTATTTGTGTAGATCGATTTCTGGATTTTCTAAACGCCCTCATTGGTCTATATATCTATCCTTTCAACCACTGTGATCCATTTATACATGTCTTTCCATTTATGAGGTCTTCTTAATCTCTTTCATCAGCATTTTATAGTTTTCAGCATATGGATTCCGTATACATATTCTTAGATTTATTCCTAAATATTTCATATTTTTGAAGGTATTGCAATTTAAAAAATATTGTGATTTCTGATTATTGCTAGTGCATAGAAATCATTTGCATATTGATCTTGTGTCCTGTGACCTTGCAAAACTTACTTATTAGTTCTAGGAACTTTTTTATAGATTCCTCAGGATTTTCTCTGTAGACGATTATGCCGTCTCTGAGCAGAGATGGTTTTACTTCCTCCTTTCTAATCTGCATGCCTTACACTTTTTTTCTTGTCTTAATTGAACTTGTTAAGGCCTTTAGTATGATATTGAATGGAAGTGGTAAGAGCGAATGTCCTTGCTTAGTTCCTGATTTTAGTGGGGGGGTATTTAGTTTTTTACCTTTAGGTATGGTGTTAACCATAGTTTGAATTAATTAATTAATTAATTAATTTTGTAGATGCTTTTTTTACATTGAGGAAGTTCACTTCTATTCCTAGTTTATCTGAAAGTTTTTGTCATGAATGGATGTTAGATTCTTTTCAAATATGCTTCTGTGTCTATTAATGTGATCATGTGGTTTTTCTCATTAAATTTGTTAATGTGATTTTTTGGGTGCTGAATCAACCTTGCATTCCCAGGATAAACTCCTCTTTTTTGTGATATATTATTCTTTTTACACATAGCTAGATTCAATTTGCTAATGTATTGTTGAGGACTTTTGCACCTGTGATCATGAAGCATATTGGTCTGTAGTTTTCTTTTCTTATACTGTCTTTGTCTGGTTTTGATAGGAGGATAATACTCCTAGCTTCATAAAATGAGTTCTGAAGTGTTCTTCCTATTTACTGCAGACATAAGGAAAAATCAGCATTATTTTTTCCTTGAATGTTTGGTAGGATTTGCCATTTGGGACTGGCACTTTCTTCTTTTATTTTTTTAGAAAGTTTTAAAACTACAAATTCAGTTTTCTTAAAAGACAGAAGATTACTTTTTTTTTCTTCTTGAGTTTTAATTATTTGTGTCTTTCTAGGAATTGGTCCATTTCCTCTAAATTGTCAAATTTATGTGTATAGAGTTGTTCATAGTATATTTTTATTATCCTTTCAATATCTGTGAGGTCACTAGTAATGTACACTCTCTCTCTCTTTTTTTTCTTTGGTGAGGAAGATCGGCCCTGAGCTAACATCTGTTACCAATCTTCCTCTTTTTGCTTGAGGAAGATGGTCCCTGAGTTAACATCTGTGCCATTTTTCCTCTGTTTTGTATGTGGAACATTGCCACAGCATGGCTTGATGAGTGGTGCATAGGTCCATGACCAGGATCTTAACCTGCAAAGCCCAGGTCGCTGAAGTGGAGCACATGAGCTTAACCACTGTGCCACTGGGCCAGCCACATAATACATTGTCTTTTATTCCTGATATTCGTAATTTGTGTCTTCTCTCTTTTTGACCAGGAAAATGGTCAATCTGACTAAAGATTTATCTATTTTTTGAAAGAATTAGCTTTTGGTTTCATTTTGTTTTCTCTTTTCAATTTCATTATTTCTGTTCTGATCTTTGTTATTTTTTCCTTTCTGTTTCCTTTGTACTTACTTTATTTTTCTAATTTCTTATGGCAGAATCTTAAATTATTGGTTTGAGACGTTTCTTGTTTTTAATATTAGCATTTAATGCTACTAGTTTCTCTCTAAGCACTGCCTTGGTTGCATCATTATTGTATTTTTGTTTTCATTCAATTCGACATATTTTCTAATTTCTCTTGACAGTTCTTCTTAAATTCATGGATTACTCAGTAGTGTGTTATTTAATTACGAAATATTTAGAGATTTTCACAATAGTCTATTATTGATTTTTAGATTTATTTTGCATACTTGGAAAACTTTGAATAATTTTAATTTTTTAAAATTTAATGAGGTTTGTTTGGTTGCCACAATGTGGTCTTCATGGTGAAGGTTCTAAATGCACGTGAGAAAAATGTATAGTCTGCTGCCATAGGATGGGTTGTTCTATAAACAATTAGATCAGGTTGGTTGATGGTGTTGTTCAGTTCTTCTGTAACCTTGCTGATTTTCTGTGTGTTTATTCTATTTATTAATGAGAGACAAATACCTAAGTCTCCAACTGTGATTTGGATTTATCTGTTTCTTTTTTCAATTCTTTAAGTTTTTGTTTGAGGCATTTTGAAGCCCTGTGTTCCATGTATAAATATTTAGGATTGTAATGTATTTTGATTAATTAACCCAAATTAACTTTTATCATTACATAATGTCTTTCTTTATCTCTAGTGATTTTCCTTGTTCAAAAGTCAGTTTACTGTGTTAGAGATAGCCACGCCAGTTTTTTTCAGTTAGTCTTTGCATTGATATTCTATTGTTTTTTTAACTATTTATACCATTATATTTCAAGTGGGTTTTCTATAGACAGCGTAGAGTTGCGTCTGTTTGTTTTATCCAATCCAACAGTCTCTGTCTTTTAATTGGCATGTTTTAACTACTTACATTTAATATAATTGTTATTATGCTTGTATTTAAGTCATCATTTTACCACACATTTTCTGTTTATCCTTTCTTTCTTTTTTTTTTTTAAAAGATTTTATTTTTTTCCTTTTTCTCCCAAAGCCCCCCGGTACATAGTTGTGTAGTCTTCGTTGTGGGTCCTTCTAGTTGTGGCATGTGGGACGCCACCTCAGCGTGGTTTGATGAGCAGTGCCATGTCCGCGCCCAGGATTCGAACCAACGAAACACTGGGCCGCCTGCAGCAGAGCACGCGAACTTAACCGCTCGGCCATGGGGCCAGCCCCTCTGTTTATCCTTTCTATTTTTCATTCCTCAATTTTCCCTTTCCTTCTTTTGCTGAATTATTTGAATATTTTCAAAATTCTGTTTTAATTATTTATTAATTTTTTGACTATGTATTTTTGTGTAGTTTTTTTTTCCTTCTTCTTCTTCTCCCCAAAGCCGCCCAGTACTTTGTTGTATATCCTAGTTGTAGGTCTTTCTGGTTGTGGCGTGTGGGACACCACCTCAACATGGCCCAACGAGTGATGCCATATCCACACCTGGGATCTGAACTGGTGAAACTCTGGGCTGCCAAAGCAGAGTGTGTGAACTTAACCACTCGGCCACGGGGTCAGCCCCTGTGCTTTTTTAGTGGTTAGCCTGAGAATTATAATATACATACTAAATACATTCTACTTATAAATAATGTTGTATTATTTCAAGGAACATATAGGAATTTTACAACCATATAGATCCCTTTACCATCTTCCCAGTATGAGGTTGCTGTCATATGTATTACATATCCATACATTGAAAATCCCGTAGACTATGTGATGATTTCTATTTTCAATGGTCATGCATAATTTTAAAAAATATAAGAGGTAAAATATAGTCTGTTCTCTTTACTCACATGCTTACCATTTCTGTTGCTCTAACTTCATTCCTGGCAGTCCATGATTTCTTTTGCTATCATTTACCTTTCACCTGAAGAACTGCCTTTTTGCATCTCTTTTAAGGAAAGACTGTTTGTTTTCATCTGAGAATGTTTGCATTTTGCTTTTATCCCTGTAAGATAATTTCACTTGTTATTGTATTCTGAGTGGATAGTTTTTTTCTTTCAGCACTTCAAAAATGTGATTGCGCTGTCTTCTGGACTCCCTAGTCTCTAATGACAAATCTGCAATCATTTGAATCTTTGTCCTATAATATGTAAGATGTCATTTTTCTTTGACTGCTTTCAAGATTTTTATAAATCTTTGTTTTTCCGTAGCAACTTAATTATGATGTGTCTGGGCATAGTTTTCTTTAAGTTTATCTTGTTTGGAGTTTTCAATGATTCTCGGATCTGTAAATATATGTCTTTCACCAAATGTGGCCAGTTTTCAGCTATTATTTCTTCAAATATTCTCTCTGCATCAATTTCTTTCTACTTTCATTCTGGGACTCCATGACACAAATGTTAGACCTTTGACTGTTGTCCCACAAATACCTGAGCTTTTTAAAAAATTTTTCTCATAGCCTTTTATCTCTCTGTTGTTCAGATTAGATAATTTCTATTGCTCTGTCTTCAAGTTTACTGACTTTTTCCTCTGTCTTCTAAATTCTACTCTTGAGCCCCTCCAGTGAATTTTTATTTCTGATATTACATTTTTGTATTAAAACTTTATTTTGGTTCTTGGCTCTATTTTAGTTTATATTTCTTTGCTGAGAACTTTTATTTTTCCACCTGTTTTTAAGAGTATTTGTCTTCACTTCCTAGAGCGTAGTTACAATAGTAGCTTTAAAGTTGTTATATGCTCATTCTAACATTTGCTTAATCTTGGGGCTGGTATCTATTCATTGTCTTTCTCCTTAAGAGTTGGTTAGGTTTTTCTGGTTCATTGTGTATTAAGAAATCTTGGGTATACTGTATATTTTGGATATCACGACATGATACTCTGATTTCTGTTTAAATCATCTACACAATGTTGATTATCTTTTGTTTGTTTTAGCAGCCAGTTAATCTGGTTAGATTGAGATTGCACACCCTGGTCCACTTTTTTAATGTAGGCTCCTGCACCAATGTGAATTTATTTTTAAAAGTTTTTGTAGTATTGTTTCCAGTCAGTTTCATGCATATGCAGTTCAGGGGTGAGTCTTTGACTTTAAGTGTACATTTAAATATCCCTTTTCTTTAGTTATCTACTTTCCGTTATCCACACCCCCATGCTCTGATTCCCCTAGTTCCCTCTTCCTGGCGTTCTGGCTATAATGTTGGGGTCTTGGGCCTTCTCACACTGTTACCAGGTTCCATCCTGCAGGCTTCGTTACGATGGTGGGAAGGAGAGGGGTTCTGCCTCTTTGTTTGTACCTCCTTGGTTGCACTTACACTGCCTTAGTTGCCAGTGGGAAAGCAGGAGGGTATTCATCCTTTGTTAGTGCTTGCTCGGTGTGCAGTGGAGAGAACTGATAAGAATCTACCCTGCAGAGTTCACTGCCATTGCACCTGTGGGAAGTTTCAGGGATGATGTCTTTTGCTGCCATTTGCTTGGTATAGGGTGAGGAGAGTCAACAGGGCTCTATCCTACAGAATTCATTTTTGCCGCAGTAGTAAGGTAGGGAAGAGAAGGGATGCCATTTCCTTGCTGGCATACACTTAGTGCAGAGTGGGAAGATCTCAAGGAGTTTGATCCTCAGGGTCCACATCTGCCTTGCTGGTAGAGGGAGAGAATTAAACCACTTCTTCAGTACTGCTCACTTGAGAAGCGCAGGTGAAGTCAAAAGAATTCTGTCTCATGGGGGACCCCTCTTCCCAGTCCTCTGGCTAGACAGAGTAAACTTTTCCTGGGGATTTTATTGTTTATACTTGTTGACTTTTCTGTGTTTGGGGCTGTTTTAGCATTGAAACTGGGATATATAGGAGGCAAAAAAAATCCCTAACTAACTAACTGCTTAGTTATACCTTGAGTCTTGATATTCTTATCTGGTCCACCTGCTTTTGTCAATCCCTCAGAGTCTCTGACAGTTGATTAATGTGTTTAAGATAAGGTTTTTAATTGTAACTATTGGGAAAGATAGAGTTGAATGTGCTTACTCCATTTTGCCTGGAACCAGACGTTCCAAACCTCTTGAAAGGGTTGACTCTAGTTGCCAACTGTGTTTCTTTTTCACTCACTCTTCAGCCCACTCCAAGCAATATTCAGTCTCATTACCCCATCAAATCTCAGCAAGGTCTCTAGGGACTTCCATATTGCTAAATCCAACTGGATTTTATTTAATCTTTCAGCAGAATTTGGCATTCCCATTCTTAAAACAATCTCTTCTCTTGATTTTCATAATACAATAATCTCTTAGTTTTTATCCTATTTATGTGGTTTTCCCTTCTGGCTCCTTGGTGGAAGCACAATCCTTTGCCTAGTTATTAACTATTTTCATTCTTCAAGGCTCACTACTAGACATTCTTTTACTTTATTCTCTACTCTCTCCCTTAGCAATTTTATCTATGCCTGAGGCTTCAATATCTATCTTTATGTAGATGGCATATAAACTTATATCATCAGCTCAGATTTCTCCTCTGAGTACCAGACATTAATGTCCATCTGCCTCCTTGATGTCTCAATTTTAGCTCTGCATGGTCAGGAATGATCTCATGATCATCTTTGTAAAACATGATTATTTCCAGTGTTCCCTATTATCTATCCATCAATATTCAATATTTCACAATTGATTTCACCCTCATAAATACCTCTCAAGTATGTTCATATTGCTTTATCTGCACCGTCACGATCCTAGTCTGAGCCTGTATCATCTTTCATCAGGATTATCATAATCACCTTTTATTTTATTGTCCTGCATCCTACATTTTCTCCTGCAATCAGAATGAGCTCCTTAACAAACCAGTCTGATCATGTCAGCCTGCCTGCTTAAAAACAATTTGCTTTTAGAAGAATCCTTATCTTGGACCACAAGGCCTTGTCTGATCTGGTCCTTGCCTAGCTCTTCAGCTTAATCAATTAATTAATTCATGCACTCATTTGGCAAATATTTATTGAGTGTCTGCTATGTGTTAAGAACTCTTCTTGTTGCTGAGCATATAACAGTAAACAAAACAAAGTTCTTTTTTTCTATGAAGCTTATATTGTAGTGGGAGGATATATACACAGAACACACATATAAACAGTATTTCATCTGATGATGAGTGAGAAGATGCAAAACATATCAATTTAAGGAGACAGAGAATTATGGGGGGAAGTGTTATTTTAATAGAATTGACAGGGAAGGTCTCACTGGGAAGGTGACATTTGAGCAAGGACTTGAAGAAAATGAATAAGCAAGCCATGCCAATACCTGAGGGAAGGAACAGGCTTCAGGAATAATAAGTGCAATGTTCTGAAGCAAGAGTGTGTTTAGGTGTCCAAGGATTTGTGAGAAGGCTAGTGTGGCTCAGAGGAGTAATTCAGAAAGAAGAGTAGTAGGAGATGACATAAGAAAGATATCAGGGGTCCATTTGTGTAAGGCCTTGTAAACCATGATAAAGACTCTATATTTTATTGTGCATTGGAGGAGAATATATAGATGGTTTATAAGCATGGGTAGGCCTATAGGCAATCTTTGTACCAGAGCTCCCTGTTGGACAAGTCAAGGCTTTCTCAGAGCTATACTGAGGTCTGAAGCTCTCTTTATTCTGTCCTCCTTCCTTCTTCATCTCCTTTCACAGGTGTTGGATCTGCATCATGGTCTGAAGACTTTCCTTGCCTCCTCCTTTTCCCTCTCTCCCAATAAATCCCCTTCACTTGTGACTCTGAGATCAGCAGCTACTTGGAGGAACTACCTGGCACAATCATTAACCACCAAGTCTTTCAAAGTAAAACATTTTATTCTTTCATTTTGTTTTCTCCTTAGATGCTAAAATTCAATTAATTATCAAGTTCTGTCAATTTTCTCAGAAAAAAATATCTTTCTCATCCTGTAATTCTCAAAGTGATATTTACCATATTCTTGGAAATCTGCAAATTCTCCCTATTGGAAAAATTTACATATTATAGCTTGACAAAACTTTATAACTAAGCATGACACAATTTCAGTGTCCATTGTTATCCATCACGATCCAATCAGAAGACAAAATGACATCAGTAATCTGAAGAAGGAGAAAAATACAAAGAATTGTCAACTACTGAAAGGTGGTTAACTATCAAAAGACGTAAAAGAGGATTCCAAAGAATACAGAAATATCAAATGCAAAAGGAAACTACAACCTGTAGAAGTAGAGAAAATGAGCAAGAAAGGAATTATGTGCTTAGAAGAACACACCCGAGGCTGAGATTCAGACCTCATTGCAGAGAGTGTAAAGCTGCTGGGGGAAAACTTGGCAGAGGGCATGAACTAGAGCAGGTTCGTAGGAATGGCCCTCTGGGTGGCTGAGAACTTGCTGAAAGGTGTGAGGGGGCCTGAGTTGGTCCACAGGAACAGTCTGTGGGTGGTAGGAAAAACATATGGTGCAGGCTACAGCTGGCGCATGAAGGCTGTTGAGGTGAGTTCTACTGGGCTTCTCATTTCTCACATCCTGGCAGCTGCTCCCCAAACAGCACATGGGAACCAGGGGTAAAAGGCCTCTCCTCTTGTTATGTTTGCAGTATTCCTCCAGTATCTTCTATTGACAAAACCTAACAAGGATCCATCCAGTAATGAAAATGTTTACCTGGTCCAGCTCCAGTGTCACAAAGCAGAGAAAAGAAGGGTGGATTTGGAACTGAGAGGCAATAAACTGATCCTCATATTCAAAGTAAAAGCCAAATAGTGTCATGAGATGTCATAGTTGACACTATCAGTGATTCACTCATAGCCTCTCCAATCCCTTCACAATTTTCCTGCATTGATTCATGGCCTACCCTTACACCCAACAGTCAGCACCAACAGTCAGCATTGCCCTCAGGTTGCCAGAGCCTACTTTCCTGAAATGCTGGGTAGTTTATGTCTCTCTAAGGGCGTCCTTTATCCAGTGACTGATGAGTGTGATGGGTACATGAGCATAAGTATTTAGGCTCCCCTGTCCCTAGTCAGCGGAACTCTGGAGGGTGAGCTACTCTGTCTCCAGAGCTCCCCAGAAGGATTAAGTCAAAGTTATCACCTTCAGGACTTTCCTTCACAGCAGGCCCTTACCTGGCTTGCTTCTGTTACCTGTCCTGTTCCTTTATTCCCCTATGAGTTTTTCCTGAGAACTCTTCCTAATAAACTCTGTTCATTAGAGTCCTCGTCTTGGGGATTGCCTCTGGAGAACCCAAATGAAGTCAGATGCTAAATAGTATATAATAAAAGTTTTGCATTAGTTTGAGAAAAGAACTGCAAAAGTCAAATCAAATTATCGCATAGGATATGGTAGTAGGAAATGCTGAACTAAAACAGCTAATGACACATGTGTCTTTCCATTCAGTGCCACATCTTTGTGTGAATTAAAGATTCATATCTGTCACAAGTGGCACATATCACTTGTGACAGATCACTAACAGTAAAAGCATAATAGTAAATATGTAATAAATTTTTATATTCCCAAGCTTAGCAATAACAGCATTAGGTAACTATTTAATCTGGATATCAATAAGGTCACAATTCTCTTAGAATGCACAGGAAACTGGCTTCACAGAGATACTAGGAATCATCTTATTAAAACTGCCAGTATAGTAATGCTCACTGGCAGGGTTTTGATTAAGTATAATGTTGGATACAGAGTCTGAGAGTTATTAATACCATTTTGTAGAATATACTTATGCAAATAGTCATTTCTTACACGAGTATTACAAAAACAGATAAAAACAAAATTGGTTTTGAAGTTATATGTTTTCTTCTCTTAAACGCAAAATGGTCTTTTAATTCCAGCAGAATAATATGTCACATTAAAGTTAACATTAATTTGAATTTTATTAATTTTATATTTTTGTTTGTGTTTAATTTAAATATAGGTTAGCTTTTATTGTTGTATATGAGCTATAAGCATAAGGAGTTTATACCTAATTTTATATCTGTATATTTTTAAGTGACATCGTAATAAAAATAGAGGGGAGGTATTGGTAGTCTCACTGATGTATTGCATTAAAATGAGTCCATATATTGCTGAGGTTAAAGAAACAGTTCTTTAGTTCATTTAATTTAAGTCCATTTAATTTAAAATATGGTCCCTGAACCAGTAGCAGCCATATCAACTTGGAACTTGTTAGAGTTGTAGATTCTTGAGCCCAAGCCAGACCTGCTGAATCAGAAATTCTGGGGTTGGAGCCCAGCGACCTGTGTCTTCACAGGCCCTCCAGGTGATTCTGAGGAGCTCTGAAGTTCCAGAAAGCTGCTTTAATCCTTCCTCTCCTCCGCTGTTTAGGCTCTCTTCCTCCTTTGAGTGTCTCTGGCTACATTCTCTACACCCTTAATCCTCCTCCACACAGCTATGAAAGGGATCTTCCTAGAGCAGATCTGTCATGCCCCTCCCTCTTTAAGTTAACTTCTGTAAGACAGGCATCTCATATGTAAAATGGGAACAAGAATGCCCTTCATCAAGTTGTTTTGAGGATGAGCATAAAGTAAGCATTAATTAAATGGTGACGGTCACTATTATCATTCTTCTCCTCATCATTTTTACCATCAACAGTAGCATCCTCCATTGTCTAAAGAATTAATTATAAATGTGTTATAAGGTTGGGGAGTTATCTACTATATGAGCCTTCATGGGAGCTGATCCCCAATTTACGAGCATCCCTTGTGTCAGGCACATAACTGACATCTCGGGTATGTTTGTGTCTCACTGTGAACCGGGAATGAATGACTCGAAGCAGTAGCAAAAGATTCATGCTGGCTGCGGGACAGCAGCAGCAGAAGCAGTTTTCAAGAGCAGCAATGGTAGAGCTTCTAATGGTGTCCAGTGTCCAGTATTTGTGGTGTCTGTGGGAGAAGCGGTGGGGACAATGGTGTCAACCCAGGACTAATTTTGGGGATGATTGACAGTGACTCTGGCTGCCTTTCTTCTCTTTTTCTTCCCTGCTTTCTGTGCCTGCCTGATTTTTCAGGCTTTTAGGAGATTTTGTGAGCTATTCCTAGCATCTTTTCTTGCGATTAAGAAACAGTCTGGTACAGACTTCGAACTGTATTTCTGGATTCAGTTCTGATCACTCTCCATTCTTACAAACCTAATGCTTTAACAGTCCTGGAGCATTCACCCTTTCGCAAATGTATCACATAATTTCATGCTTCTTTATTTGTGCTTATGATGGTCCCTCTGCCTGGGGAACCTATTTTGCCTGGTAAAATTCTATTTATCCTTTAAGTCCGAGTAATTCTTTCCAGAATTAATTTCTCACTATTGATGATTAGATAGCTAATGGGTGTCCTACTTGTATTCCGAAGAAGACTACTGAAATAAAATACTGAGATGTTTAGAAAATCACAATAAAAATAACAAAATTTCCTTTAGCTAGTAGGCCAGTAGGACAAACCCCCCTCCATCATTTCTCTAACTGACACTACCCACTTTCTTCCAGGGCGTTTATGTAATTTTGCTGTTAGTGCCAGCCAGTTGATTCCAACTCCTAGTGACCCTGTGTACAGCGGAGAAGAACCCTGCTGGGTCTTTTTGCACCATCCTTTCACCTTCCAGTGTTATATTAGACAATGCTCTGCTGCTATTCATAAGGTTTTATGGCCAGTTTTCTGGAAGTAAGTGGTCAGTTCCTTCTTCCTAGTCTGCCTTAGTCTGGAAGCTCTGCTGAAACCTCTCCACCATGGGTAACCCTGATGGTATTTGAAATACCAGTGGCATAGCTTTCAGCATCACAGCAATATGACACTGCCGCCACAGTATGACAATGGACAGATGGGTGGTGTGGGAAATGAACCTGGGCCATGGTGGTGACAGCACTCAATCTTAACCATTAGACCACCAGGGATGGCTTATATAATTTAGGCATTGTAATTGTGATGGGAGATAATACTTCATTTTAGCATTATGAAGTAACTAGCCCATTAAAAAAAAATCATGAAGCTGGAATATCGTGAAGATTGTTGATAAAAGGAAACAATGTATAAATAAAGCCATAAGTCAACTTGTCTATTGTATTGAGGCCCAGTTCTGGACATTGTGCTTGACTTCCAATATATTTTCCATTCTCTCTCACTTGTGTAGCAGCCATGTGGTTTAGGGTACTGACCCTAGCTGCAAAGGTGCACCCTGATAAGTCTAAGGGAATGATGATCATCAATGGTTTAGGGACCCAATCTTAAGCCAATCACATGATATTATACTTGTCTAAGTGAACATATTGACTCAATCAGACTAAAAGACTTTTGGTTCTCTATCTCTTTCATCAACTTTCTCTATGTATCTGTGTATCTATCTATCATCAATCTATCATTCCAGATAGGAAACAAGAAGCTTCAATGACCATTATGAACCAAACTGCAATCCAAAGTTTGAAGCCAACAGTGTGAATGGCAAAAAGGAAACACAGAAAAAAATCTGAGTCCTTGATGACACTGAACTACTAATCCACCAGTCCCAAATTCTACCCTGTGCAGGTCTACTTCATAGAGCCATGTTTTTTAGGCATTTTATGACTTAATTAACACAGACAAAGATGTGACTGGTGGTCTTGAGGTCCTTAGTCTGAACTTACCGATGTTAAAAACAATGTATTACCTTTAATGCTTAAGGCAGTTTGAGCTTTTTCAAGGATACTACTTGCCGACAAAAGGACTCTGATGTCCACGTAATGTATACACTCCTAACTCCCCTATTTTGTCACTGCAAATCACATATGCTTCCCTGGGTGCATTGACACCTCCTTGGGAGTTGGCGGGATATGTGTCATTTTTGTATAGCTTGGATCTGTCCTAGTACCTTGCACAAAAGAAGGATTCAATACATTTTGGTCAAACTTTTACATTTATGTTCAATTTCTCTAACTAAATTTAACAGCATTTGGGGAAAAGACAATGTATGATTACTCTTTTGTATCTCTGGTACCTATTACAAGGAATATGCATCGTATAATTACTTGGTTGATAATAATAACTGATATTATAACTATCATTTATTAAGTACTTGCTGTATGTCAGTTGGGACTCCTGACACATCACATATATTAACTCACTTATTCTCTACTAGCAACTTTCTAAGTAAGAAATATTATCAGTTTGCAGGTGAGGGAAGAGAATCTTAGAAAGTTACTGACCTGTCCATGGTCACACAGTTATCATAAATGTAAAACCATGATTCAAACCCAAATTCATCTGACTCATCGAAAAAGATGACAATGATAATGAAACATATAAGTTTCTTCCCTCCTCTGACACTGTGATTATATGACTTTATTCCAAGAAAACAAATCTAGCTTCAGGGAATTTATGTTCAAAAATGAAAATGAGCCAAATGACTTCATCCTTGCTCCAGGGCACCATACTCCCACTCGTAAAGTCAGCAAATGGTTCAAACCACACACTGCTGAGATATTCTGAAAACCCAGTCAGCAGGGGTGGACACCAGAGGGGCAAGAATCAGTGAGAGCCAAAGTAATGAAGAATATGCTCGTTTGCTGAGAAGCCATTTACCGGAACTTTCTGCTCTGCTCCCATATCTCAACAAAAAATGAAGCATGAGACAATCACACCAAGATACCAATGTCAGATCATTAGTAACTTGATCATGCAACAATCCTTACAACTTCATATGCCCAACAGTGGGCCAGGCCCAGCAGGAGGCTGAGGAGAAGTAAATGGGCTTGCAATGCAACTGGGGAGAAGAACAAAATATTACATGAAAGGATGACTAACAAATAAGGTCATGTGTGCTAAAAGCTAAATGAATACTATTGGAAGGAAATAGGAGACTAAGATAGAAAGGACTTGAACATGAATGATTACTGGGGGTAGAGGTGATTAGCAAAAGCTTCAAAGAAATGGCAGAGCTTGACCTGGGCTTTGATAAGCAAGGGATATGCAGAGAGGTAGAGAGAAGACACACACCAAAGGACACTATAGAGATCAATATGTAGCCAAAGTGCTGTTTAGAGTGGAGTGGGAAGATCACTGAGTTAGATGGAGACAAACTTAGTCATCTGGAATTCCAAGATAAGGTGTTTAGAGTATATCCTGTAAGAGAGGAGTTTCCAGAAGGTTTGCAGCAAAGAGATGACATGAGAAAAGAGAAGCAAGACTGACTTGCTAATGGACTCATAGACCTGAATTTTCTTGTGTAATTCAAGCTTTACTATATTTAAATATGAATAGGGTCATGTAAAGCTAATGTCCCAAATCTGCTGGTACTCTTCCCAGAACATCATCCCTCTGTAACCTTTCTGAGTCTCCTGGGCTCATGATGAGTTGCTCTACTTTTCTCCTTGACCATCAGGGGCTATGAAAGGGCAGCGCCTCACTACTTCTGTTGCTAACAGGGCCAGCATAACAACATGAAAGCCTCTGATGTAGGCATTGTCCCCAGTGCCGTGTTGAGCTATCCCGGCACTGTTGTGCTTGCCTCGTCAAAGGCACTCATAGAAGTGAGCATGAGGCTACTTCCCCCACCCACTAAACCTTCTCCTCACCTGAATTCTATTTCCTTAGTGAGTGCCTTGTGAAAACAGTACTTTCAGCTTCTCTCCTTATGGCTCAGATATGTGACTAGGCCAAGCTGGGATCCAATATCTTAGGTAAACCCTATCTGGCCTTCCAATTCCAGTCATTTTCCAGAATCCTTTGGGCAAACAAACAAAAAATCCTAAAAACGTAAAAACCTTGTGCAATTGGCTCCTGGCACCTTGCCCATTAGTCCATCAAATGGGCTCAGATTTGCATATTTGCACAGGTATTTGCAGAGCATGCCATCAAGATTAGGCATTTTCTGGTAGGTAACAGTGCAGGACTGAAGATGCTGTGTTTACCTTTAGGAATCCTTGGATGAGTTGCTTCACACTATGCTCTACCTAGTCAGAAATACAGTCTTATTCTCTCTGCTGCTGCACCAGGACATTTTGCAAACACTAGGCTTTCCTTGTCCCAGTTATGAAATACTGTGAAAGTGCCTGCATCCAACGGCACCATGGGCAAGTACCTCCAAACATACTCCCTGGGCAGCCTCATCCACAGAAGATTGGTAGGACCAAGAGGTAGCCAGTCACTGACAACATCTCAATCATTTCTCAAACTCATGTTTTATCATACATTAAAGGGAAATGAGGCTACTGGAAGAACCACGGAGAAAAACAAACACACAGAGATACACATGGGTCTCTGATGTATTTTTCCACCAAAACTAACAGTCGACTTTGGCTTTACAATAAAAATTTCCCCGGTGTCTGCAGTTAACCTCGTATATGACCCACAGAGGTTTGCACTTGCTCTGTGTTCTCTACAAACACTTCCTTCAGGCCCTAGAATGCAATTCCCCTTGGCGTTTCAAAGGCAGGATCATAAATGCAAAATGACTGAAGCTATATTAGCTGTTTACATCAAGGATGCCATTAAGTTTTATACAACTCTCACTGGTTTCAACTAAGCATCTACCACTGTGACGATGAGGTAGTTTATATTCAGCAGGACACTAGATTTCAAAACTCTCGTAGTATTGATTTTACCAGGAAAATTCTTTGATTTATTTCTGAAGTTGGTCCTCAATTGCGAAGGATTCTTTGAGGGGAAAGTAGAGATGATTGACGATGCAATAAGCAAGGTCTTCACCCACCACAGTACTTCTTAAATATCCATCCTTTTGGATGCCATTGCTCAGAGGCATGACAAGAAACAAATTGTTGTGTGAGATCAGCTTCTGCATTGCAGGATGTCTGTACCCAGATATTGGTTATGATATAGCAGGAGGCATGCGGCAGTGCTGTTACTTGGTAGAATGTGGCTGATATACCATTAACGCTGGCATCACACAGTTTCAATAGGACTTAGACATACAGTGGCAGGCAAGCTGAGTTTGACCAAGAAGAAATTTTTATCAATGGACAGGTTAGCAATCTGGAATTCAGGTAGTTACAAAAGAACGGAGAAGCAGGAATTCAGAAACAGGAAGTAAATAGAAGTTAGTTCCATCTGCCCTAAACTCAAGAGGCAACAGGCAAGAGAAATGGCAATGAGAAATGCCTAGAGAAATGGCAATGTTTCTTGCACTTGAGTGTCTTCAGAATTACCTTGTAGGCTTAATAAAACTTATTTCCGAGACCTACCTCCAGAGTTTCTGATTCAATAGATATGAAGTGAGACATGAGAATTTGCATTTCTTTTTTGTTCTCAGTTTTATTGAGGAATTAATGAAAAATAGCATTGTTTAAGTTTAACTTGTACAACATGATGATTTGATAAATGCATTTAATGTGAAATGGTTACCACAATAGGATTAGTCAGTACCTTTACCACCTCACGTAATTACCATTTTTTTTTTTTTTGTGGTGAGAACATTAAAATCTAACCTAACATTAAATTGCTAAGTAGGTACTGTTGGCAACTTTAAAGTATATAATATACTATTCTTAATTATAGTCACCATGCTGTGCATTGGATTCCCAGGACTCGGTCATCTCATACCTGGAAGTTTGTACCTTTCTTTTTATAGGAAGATGAGCTCTGAGCTAACATCCGCTGCCAATCTTCTCCTTTTGCTGAGAAAAGAGTGGCTCTGAGATAATACGTGTGCCCGTCTTCCTCTATTTTATATGTAGGATGCCTACCAGAGCATGCCTTGATGAGTGGTGCAAATGTTCGCACCTGGGATCCAAACTAGTGAACCCTGGGCCACCGAAGCAGAGTGCATGAACTTAACCACTATGCCACCAGGCTGGCCCAGGAAAGTCTGTACCTTTTGACCAATATCTTCTCATTTCCCCCACCCTCAAGCCCTGGCAACCAGCATTCTGTTCCCTGTTTCTATGAGTTCAGCTTTTTAAGAATCCACATACAAGCAAGATCATACAGCATTTTTCTTTATCTGTTTGACTTATTTCACTTACCAAAATGCCTTCATAATCCATCCATGTTCTCACAAATGATAGGATTTCCTTCTTTCTCATTGCTGAATAATATTCCATTGTATATATGTATATATACCACATCTTCTTTACCCATTCATCCATAGATGGACACATGCTTTTTTTCATATCTTGGCTATTGTAAATAATGCTGCAATGAACATGGTAGTGCAGATATCTCTTCAAGATTGTGATTTCACTTCCTTTGGATATCTACCCATAAGTGGGATTGCTGGAACATAGGTAGTTCTATTTTTAAATTTTTGAGGAACATTTATACTGTTTTCCATAGTAGCTGTACCAATTTACATTCCTACCAATAGTGTACAAGAGTTCCCTTTTCTTCACAGCCTTGCCAACATTTGTTATCTCTTGTCTTTTGATAATAGTATGTACACTACAGATTTTTATTTTGTGGTTACCATGAGGTTTACATAAAATATCTTATAGATATAACTGTCTATTCTACCGTGATAGTTTTGATTGCCTACAAAAAACCTCTATCATTTTACTCGCCCCTTTTATGTTTTTGATGTCCCAATTTGCCTCTTTTTTGTATTGTATATTCCTTAACAAATTATTATAGCTATTGTTATTTTTAATACTTTTGTCCTTTAACCTTTATACTAGAGTTAGTGCTTACACACCACCGTATTACAGGGATAGAGTATTCTGAATTTCACTATATATTTGCCTTTACCAGTGTGCTGCAAATTTTCTATATTTTAATGTTACTAATTAGTGTCCTTTCATTTCAGCTTGAAGAACTCCTTTAAGCATTTCTTGTAAGGTAGATCTCGTGGTCATGAACTCCCTCAGCTTTGTTTGTCTGGGAAAGTCTTTATCTCTCCTTCCTTTCTGAAGGACAACTTCACTGGATACAGTATTTATTTTTGGCACTTTTTTCTTTCATCACTTTGAGTATATCATCCCACCCTCTCTTGACCTGTAAGGTTTCTCCTGGAAATCCATTAATAGCCTTGTGGGGTTTCCTTGTAAGTTACAAGCTTCTTTTCTCTTGCTGCTTTTAAGGCTCCATCTTTGATTTTTGGTGGTTTTATTTTCATGTGTCTCGAAGAAGTTCTCTTTAAGTGGAGTTTGTTTGGGAACTTACGAGCTTCATGAACATGCATGTTCAAATCTCTCCCTGGGTTTGGAAGTTCTCAGCTGTTATTTCTTTAAATAAGCATTCTTCTCCCTCCTTTCTCTCTTGTCCTTCTGGGACCATAATAATTCTCAAGTTGTTTCTTTTCATGGCATCCTACAGATCACGTAGGCATTCTTCACTCTTTTTCATTCTTTCTTCTTTGTTTCCCTCTGACTGATTAATTTCAAATGTCCTGTCTTCTAATTCACACATCCTTTCTTCTGTTTGTTTTATTCTGATATTGATGCTCTCTATTGCCTTTTTCATTTTGTTCATTGTATTCTTCAGCTCTACAGTTTCTGTTCAGTTCTTTTTTATGATTTCTATCTCTTTGTTAAACTTCTCATTTTGTTTGTTTTCCTGATTTCATTGAATTGTCTTTCTGTGTTTTCTTATAGCTCATTGAGCTTCCTTAAAACAGTTAGTTTGAATTCTTTCTCTAGTAAATCACAGATCTCCAGTTCTGTGGTTCCCGGAAAATTATTGTGTCCTTTTGGTGGTGTCATGTTTCCTTAATCTCTCATATTCTTTGAAGTCTTGCATTGTTGTCTTCATGTTTGAAGTAATAGTCACCTCTTCCAGTCTTTACTGACTAACTTCAGGAGAAAAATATCTTCCATCATCCTTGTTAGGGACTCTGAAGTTTTCTCAGACCTTCTATGGATGCATGTACTCCACATTTCTTGCTCCCTCTTGTGGCAGAATTCTTAAGCTTTTATGACTTCTAATCCTGCAGAACCAGGTCATGTGCTAACCACCTCCCATTTACTTTTTGAAGGGCAGTCTCTCCCTGATCTTCAGAATCAGGCTGACTTTCTGGACATGCTCACTAGCCACCTGCAAAAGCTCACTCGTGCTGCCATCAGGAGTGCACATAGGGAGTTGGCCATGGGATAGGGGTGTGTGTGCATGAGGTGCACAGAGCACTGAGGATGCCCATAGACCAGCTGGGAAATCTGTAGGTGAGGCAATCCCAGTGGCTCATGGGTGGGCTCCCAAGGGAATCCCTGATGCAGGGACCAGAGGAACATGGTCAAGGGATGTGGAGTCCCTTTGATACTGTTCTGAGCCCTGGCTTCTGTTCTCTCAGCCCTCACCATCCCCCAGTCATGCAGCTGACAACTCAGTACTCTGGATGAGATGAGAAAGAAATGGGCCTCTCTGGTGGCATCCTGCACAGCTGGGGAATTTAGGTGCTTACTGACACACTCTCACTTTCCCTCACAGGAGAGATCATAGGCCAAGAAGGTCTTTTGGCACTGAGCTGTGTCACCTAGGGAGAGCGGTGATGCAGGTAAAGTCAAATTGCTCCTCCTACCCTCTCCAATGTTTCTACTCTCAAATTTTTTTTGCTTCAACTGTGTGCTGGAACTTTCCCACTGGCCTCCCAGGCTTCCACAAAGGCTCTCTCAGCTGTGGGTGATAGTGTAATTCACTGTTCTCCCAGGGCTTCTAGATTATGACTGAGAGGGGATGGAGCCAGTTCACGGGCCACTTCAGGGTCCACAGCCAGGACAGAGGTCTATATGTCTATTACCAGCACAAGGGTGGGCAAGATTTCTCCAGGTCCCATGGTGTCTGGTGCTGGTGACAGAACCAAAGACAAATGGAGTTGTAACCAAATCCTCAGGGCTGTGGAGCTGTTTCCATGTCTATAGTCCAGACCATGGTGGGTGAGTCTTTTGCCTGAGTACAGATCTGTGTTCCAAAGCAGCTCTCCTCATTCTTGGACTGTTTTGGGCATTCACAGTCTCCTACCTGAATCCCAAAGCTCCTACAAAGGCACTTTTGTCCCTGGATGGATGCCAAATTGTTTTTGTTGAGGGGGGGATATGAGCGAGTGATGTTTTATTCAGTCATCTTGCTGATGTCATTCCTCTGCAAAAATTGCATTTCTAAAAAGTTCCCAGGTAATGCACCTGCTGCTGGTCCTGGGGCCATACTATAAGAGTGACTGCTCTAGGGTTTTTATAGTTGGAATAAGGCCACAGATGAGAAGGTAATTATTTTGGGGAGCTGAACATTTCCTAAGTTCAGAGACCACAAGATTGGTTTTAGGCTGAGTCTGCCTATGCAGAATGGGTAGGAATAAAGAGAAGGGGAATTCCAAGTGGAAAAAAGCCCATTTCTAAAAAAGCATAGGCAATTAGAAGAAGCAAGAAGGAAGAAATTTCCTAACAGGGAGCATGGAGTTGGAGATTTAGCAAAGAAAAGCACAAGAGCATCACCACTAATGTGAGGACAGAGACCAGCTAGCCACCAGCCTCAGATCAGTGCTAGTGGGCTTGGTGAAATTGACTTGGGTGAAAGTGATCAAGGTGGGTACAGGTATCTACTGAGACAGGCAATTCAGGCCCACTAAAATATCAATGGGGGTCAGGATAAGAAGTGAGTCAGACATAAGGCAGGTCAACATATCCAGAGTGTTCAGGTCAAGGCAAAGAGAATGGGCAAAGGGTTTGGCAGGTGGTCCTAAGCAAGAAAATTGCCAGGAATGGGGGAAGCACAGTGAGGGGCAACAGATGCAGACAGGGAACCATACTATGAGCTCAGCAAGAGGGCTCAGGAACTCAGACAACGGCAAGGTGAAGGCCGTTCGACGAGGAATCCAAGCAGCAGGCGCAGGAACGAGAAGGCAGAAGAAAGCAATGTGTCTGCTGGATCTCAGGCGCTCTTAGTTATCTCCTAAAGTAATAGAAGCTAACACTAAGCTTCTAACTTCTAACACTAACTCAAATGTGTGACCTACCTGTTGCAACTCAACCCACCTGGTGCTGAGTCCTAGCACCCAATGCCTTCTTCACATTCACTTTGCAGTTTCATGAGGAAAGCTGAAAAATTAAAATCCTTGTGTTCTGACTCTTTTAACTCATGGCCAATTCTTTTGGCCAAAGACCAAGGCTCCTAAATTTCACTATTTTCTTACTGGCATTGGTACAGCACAGATAACTAAGGAGCCAAAACACATGAATTTTTGAAGTGTTGAGGCCACAGTCTTCTGCATGTATAAGATATTTGTATATATTTTAAAAATACAAAAATATGCATATGTATGTAATATATGTATGTACCCATTGCACATACAGCCCTGTTGGCCTATGGAGAAAGGCAGAAAGATAAGAACTATACTAGCTGCACAGAAAAAGGAAACTGGCAGTTCAATGTGCTTGCTAGCATCCTAGAATCAGGTTTAAATCATTTTTGTATGTATTACATGTCCCCATTCCGTTTGTTATCATTAACCAATTCAACAAATACTTACCAAGTGTCTATTATATTTTAGTTACTTTTCTAGATATTATAGCCCCAATTTTGAACAAAATGTAGCCCTTACTTTCAAATTACTTAGAGTCTACTGGAAGAGACAGTCAGGCACCAGGAAACTAACATACAGAATGAAGAGTTGTGATGGGGTAAGTAGGAAGTGCTATGGGAACAGTTAGGTAACTAACCTAGTCTTTGCAGGGTCAGGGAGTCTGTCAAGGCTAGAATTTTGAACATTCTTTCCCCATCATACTCCATTCCTGCCTGCCCCCCATCCTTATTACCAATTTCAGGAGGAAAGTTCTTCACTCTCAGAAGCACATGTTCTAGTTAGGCAAATTAGGGAGACAGAGCAGCATTAATAGGAAAGCGTGGGGGCGGTGGACTCAGACTGCTTGGGTTCATATCCCAGCTCTGCCATGTTCCAAACGTTACATTGGGCAGTCACTTAAGCTCTCTGTGCTCTGCTATTTTCATCTGTAAAATATTGTTGGTACCACATAATGATGTGAAGATCAAATGGGAAAAGAGATGCAAAAAATGTAGAGTAGAGAGTAGATTCTTAATAGGTGTCAATATTCATTGCTGTCCTTGTTACTACTGTTACTCCTACTGCCCTACCAGTGGCGCAATAGAGCCCCAGTCTTTGGAAAAATTTCCTATTGATCCAGTTCCTTCATCTCCAGGGACTTCCTTCTTAATCTTGACAAGGTTGTCATCAATGCCAGTGTCATCACCATCCCTCAATTCCCTAAATAAAACAAACAGACATTATAACTAGGAAAAAAACCAACTTACCCAAGAACATTGAATTATTCCCAATTTCATAGAATTGGATGCTTATGTTTTCAGGGAGATAGAAATAATGTAATATAGTAAAAGAACTTCGAGAAAAAAAGTCCCTTGACCAAAGTGTGTATCACTGTTATATTAACAACAGGATTGTCACACTTAGGTAGGCATAATACCTTTGAAATACTTTTATTTCTTTCAAAGGTCAGCAGAACTAGAACAGAGAAACTGAAGAGGAAAACAGCCTCACCTACCTAATAGATATTGGACATGAGAAGAGGAGTGAGGAAGGATTTGTTCCTGACCCACAAGAGAGCAAAGAGCAGGAACGCCTGATGTTCCGGAGGCCAAACTTTTATCAAATCCACTTCTAACAACATTCTGGATAATAGCTTTACTGAGAATCACAGGTGAAGGAGCTTGGGACGTTAAAAATAACATCAGGACTCGCACAGCGCAAGCTTTGATCACTAACAAATCCAGTGTTCCTGCTATCCGAGTGTATAAGGTGGCCGTCCTTTTAGCCTCTGTGTTTTCAAGAACAGACAGTCGTGGGCTGAACCAGCCATGCTCTGAGGGAGAAGTTCTTGAAATGCATTCATTCTGTGGGAGAAAGGACCCGTGCTGATGGTGCGAATACATTCGTCTTTCTCTGCTGCTTTGGCATTTCACAGGGCAGAAGGCAGACGATTCCCCAGGAATTCAACCATGGCCTCATTCTGGTATCAACTATTTTAATTTTGTTGAAGAATAAAATGCTTTTTAACTGTAACTCTGTAGACTGTGGACTGTGAAATAGGGAAACTGAATGTTTAATATCAAGCATCCTTACTCTTTGCTCTCCTTTGGATCAGAAAGCAAAAGGCTCCAAAGGAGAGCTCTCCACTGAAAATGGTCACTTTAGTAGATCAGGCATTCAGTTGATTTGTGGGACCATAGCTCAAAATATTAGTCTTCTCTCTTTATGAAGTGCCTTCAGATTTGGTTTACAACACTCACAAGTAGACAAATCCATGATTTTACTGAAGTCATTCCTTATCTATGATTCAAATCTCTTAAAACCATCACCTGTCAATCCCAGATCCAAGTTGCCTTAAGTTGGCTCCAGTAGTCAAATCTTACTTTAAAAATATGATTCAGCACCATTAAAAATACTCAAAAGGAAGTTCTTTAAAGGTAAGCCCAGAATAGCTCACAAAATGTCTAGAACAATATCAACATCACCAGGACAAATATCTAATATATAACCTACCAAGGTGGCTACTTTGATGGGGAAACTCTCAATGTTGATGTGCAAGTTCTGGTGTATTCAGATAAAAATATTAAATCATGTTAGCATATAGTTATACCTCTTATGCTAATTTGTCTTTGTCTATAACACAGGGCAATTTGTTTTTATATCTGTTTTCCTGGGAGTTATGGGCCTACAACCTGATGTCTAATAAGTCTTAGGGATATATTTATTCCATGGCTATATAATCCCTCTTGATGCTAAAAAGCTGCTGCCATATAGCAGTGATGTAATTTGATTCACAGGGCATTTCAGGTAAATTTGAGTGCAAAAGGATAATTAAAGTCTATTACAAAAATATTTTATTTATCTATTTATCTACCTCTCAATTCATTTACTTGTATTTATCTGTATTTATCTATCTGGAAACAAAGAAGGAGAGAGGGCAAGAAAAAGAGAAGGAGGAGGGAGGTGAGAGGAAGAGGAAATAAATGAATTAAAATCTTCAAGGACCAGTTCATGTTAGATCATGGAATTTTGATCTCTAATAAACAGTGCTTTCACACTTGAGAGTTGAAGTCTCAGAAATATCCAGAACAATCTATGTTATCTATGAGCTTTACAGACAAAGAATTTGCCCCATTATTTCATGTTCTCAGAGAAAATATGCCAGACACTTCAGGCTTAACGTATGCTTGAAAAAGGGACTAGAAACATAAATAAAAATGCTCTACAAAGAATTTGGGGTCTCAAAGTTGATATGGAAGCCCCTATTAGAATCAAGCATCAGTCAAAAATGCTTGCTGAATACCTTCCATGTTGAAGCTGTAGAGTCTATGTAGCCACCCATGGCCAGGGCCATACCAAAACCTGGTCAATTACCAATCATGGCACCACCAATTTCAAAGATTCTACTTCTGAGCACTATCTTTCTAGAATATTCCTTCTGGTCTGTTTACTCCAATAGTTCTTCAATCTATCGACCCAAGCACTTTTTCAGTGTCTGTCACTGCTCACTCATACCCCCATACTCAAGTTACATTCCATGGCTCTTCAACTCCCTTTTTCCTGCATCCTACTTCCAGGAAAACCCCACCGTGTTTAAATCCAGCTCTCTAACTACTGTGCTCCCAATTGCAAGCAGATGTACATGGATATGAAAAATACACAGCCGTGCTAACTGGTATAATGCTAAACAATCACTGCTAATTTCAAGTTGATCATTATCATGCTTCTTAATCTCACTACATTTCCCTAGTCAATTTACTTTCCCATTCTCAGATATAACTATTTTACACCTCTCCTCACTTTACATAATCAAAATGGGCTCTCCAGCACCTTGCTCTCAACAAATTTCCTTGCTTATTTTTTTTCACTAAGAAAATAGATTATATTTTCTACTGAATTAGACGTTCCTTTCACTTTGATTTATTACCAACCAGCAAACAAATTATGTGAAAAGTAAATAAGGTCAAGATTGCAAGTGAGTAGATGCAGTTGCCCATTACCTCCCCAGTTCCTCCCAGAGGTACCCTAAGTTTAGTTCAAAACAACCTGCATGGATGGAGGCATCTACCAGGTCAGAGGAGTCCGGAAACGTAGAGTCACTGCCCTTCCTACTTGTAGCCAGGGAGCAGCCACAGCAACACGCAGGGGTCTACTCCACTAACACCCAAGGAATTTCTCTCACAACTCATTAGACTATACCTTCAAAGCATGTTCCAAATCTATTCCCTCCACTGCACCTACCACAGTCCAAACCACCATCATCTGACAACTGGACTATTGCAGAAGGCTCAATTTCTACTCTTGCCTGGCAGCCAAAATAATCCTTTGAAAGCGGAAATCAGGGCATGGGCTCTCACAATCTTCCAGTAGTTTCCTATCACACTGAAAATAGCATCCTGTCATGATGGTCTCGCACATGATTTGTGCTGGTTGCCTTCCCAATGTCATGTATTACTACTCTTCTTTCTCTGCTCCAGCCCCACTGGCCTTCTTGTTATTGCTCAAACACATCACATATGTTCACACTTCAGTTCTTTGTACTTGCTGCACCTTCAGTCACTATCTCTCCTGCCCCAGATCTTCACACAGCTCATCACTTAAGTAATTAAGATCGCTACTCAAATATCCCCTCTTCAGAAAAATCTTCACTGACAACTTATCCAGAAGAGTTTCTGCACTCAAACGCAATCACTCTGTATTTTCTTCCCCTGCTTTATTGTTTCCCAACTACCTGATATTATATATTTATTTGTTCATTTATTCATATTTTTCTCGTTCACTAAGATACAAGTTTATAAGGGCGAGAACTGATTAAACACTGGGTTCCTTGCCCCTAAAGTAGTGCCCATCACATCCTAGATATTCAGTAAAAGCCTTGTTGAATAAATGAACAAATTATTAACATTCTACCTACTCTGTTATATTTTAATCAAAATGCCTTGATAGCAGTTATCTTCCGTTATTCTTACCACCAATTTATGAGGTAAGTGGTGCTGAGATCATTGTGCTCATTCTTTAGATAATAAGAGCTATGTCTCAAGATGTAATAAACTGCCCAGGATGACCCAGCCCATAGTGGCAAATCTGGATGCCTGTCTCCAGAATCCTAGTTCAGTTAACACATTTGCCACTCTGAGCAAGGCACAAATACACACTGTATTTTAATGAGCAGCTCCAGGTCACCTTTCAGGCCAAATGTTCTAGAATGCTGCTTTTCATTAAAAACAACCTCTCTTTCCACTCCATTATGACTTTTAAATATTTACAGCTTTTTAGACAAAATATGATGACAATTCTCATTAGAGAAATGGAAAGTGGGAGTAGCGTTACTATTTTTAAAAAAGTAATGTACATTTTATGGCACCAAAGAGCATTTTTAGTATGATACAGGACCTCCTCTTCCAAAACTTGGTTTCTTCCTTAGCCCCTTTTCTCTCCTGCCATGGAGATTTAATTTGAGATATTTTTACTTCTTGTTTTATTTGTGCATGGCCCTCACCATGTACCTAGCTCATAAACACTTCTAATTGTTGTAAAGTGGTTTCTGCAATTTGATGCCACTTAGCCACATTTTAGTGGGAGTTTCCATAGCAAACTTTCCCTCAGGATTTTCTCATAACTGTAGGATGTACAAACAACGAGCTGTTTTCCACCTTGTTGAGTGAAGATATGGGAATGTGCTTCAAACAACAATTTTAGCTCAGCAGTTGGCAATAATTCTGAGACCACCAGCAGCCTTTGCCTGCCTGCCATGGTGTCCTAGAGATTTCCAGTGCATCATGGTAGTAGGTGGTAGGGAATATGCCTTTCAGTGCTCTTAATAAAATTTTGACAAAGACAAGGCAGGCTCTTATCACTCATGGTTAAGTCACAGATAGTGACATTTGAGGTCTGGAACCGTTAAGAACCATAAAATCCTGGGAGCTTTGCCTTCCCACACAACTTGCTGCTGTGCTCATGTTTGTGAACAAGCTGTCCTTCCCATATCCTCAGCTTTACTTACAGCTCCCAGTGGAGAGGAACAGAAAACACATTTTATATTTGTATTTCCTGCAGCATTATGAATATTGACATCTCTTTTGCATTTCTATGCCATGAGAATTCACTGTCTAACTGATTAATGGGTAACAGCACCATAGAACAAATGCTGAGTGCATTCATAATTTCAAATATTATAATAGAAATATGCTATCTTGCTCTATAAGTGGACTTTTCTAGTTGATCTCCTGTCATTAGAATGAATCTATAGTGTTTGATTTTAAATTTTATAAGAAGGGAGGATGTGTACTATTTAGAAATGGAGGCTATCAAGGTAAAAGAAAATAGGTTTTTCCCCAGCACACCCAGCAAAGAGAAATCTCTAAACTCATGCTGATCTGAATGGAATGTAGTCTTGGTCTCTGTCCAATAATAAAGGGGTAAATACAATGGGAGAAGATTACTTTCTATTGTCAGGAAACAAGGCTGTGAATCTATGGTGAATATTTGAGACTGTGCTCAAAATAACAGATATTCTCGATTCATTATGCAACGTTGGTTGCCTCTGTATCTGCTGATCATTTGAGAATGATTTACTTATCTTGAAAGACTATTCTTCCTTTCCTTCATATCAGAAACTTACATTTCTTGGAAAAATCCCCAACTCTAGAGAGAGACAAATAAAAGAGCAACCTCCTGAGTTTCAGGAGCAGTTAAGCAACAGGAAGTTATGGATTTTCATTAATCTGGCCAACTCTTTCTTTTCACAGGTGAGGAGACTGAGGCCTGGAAGGATGCAGTGACTTTTGCCATCACTTATATTTTATGGCCTTTCTCCTCTACCAAGATTTAGTGCAAAATCGTGGTAAGATTAATCGCATTGTTTGCTATATAATAACCAAGCTTGACATAGTCAAGTAAGTTCATATTCTTGAGGAATGGTAATATTCAGACAAGAATTCATGTTAATTAAAAAGTGTTAAATAAGACAGAAAAAAAATTCAAATATGTCTTCCTTTCTTGACTGAAATTTCTTAAAATATCTCTAATTGCCAGTTCTTATATTTTTCATTCACAGCTAACAACATGAGCGTATCCTTGGCAATATTCTCCTACTTTAGTATCACGTACAGTCCTGGATGAATAGAAGTGAAAAGAAGAAAGTGAAGAAGGTCTATTTCTCCTATATTGTTTATGCTGATCATTCTGACTTCTGATGTTTAGTATGAGGTATAGAGACATCTTGCTATGATATATGTAGAATATTAAAAGGATTGAAGACCTGGAAAATAAAGGATTAGAATTTTCTTGAGTTAATTTTTCCCATCTCTTCTCCCCTCACATTTCCTAGCCATAATAAGGTGTTGGTAGTTACCAGGGAGAATGTTGGTGAAGTTTGGCTTATAAAATGTTTTTTATGAATATCTCAAGTTACATCAGGCTTGGGTAGCTCACTGCCCAATTCCCATGGAATTCTGGGCTCTATGTACCTCTAAAACCCCAGATGTATGGTACCTTAATTTACCTAACCCAATCCCAACCACTCATGTTGGCCATAATGGCTGAAAATGAAATGACACTCATTGTCAAAACACATAAAATGACTCTATTTCTGCTCAAAGTACAGAGTCTCACACCCATTTAGTTGAACGTAGTCATACAAATGGCACTTTCCATTGTAGACTTTCCTTTGCTTAAAATTCTAGACAATTTAAGAGAGACAGTACTCTTTATTCCATTATATTGTTTAAATATCATCTTGGCAACTATGCACACACCTATGCTGATTAGAAAACTGAAAAATTGTCTCCAAATTCCAAAATTTTCATCAATATCTATTATGTCAATGGAAGGCTCCTATCTTCTCCATGAATCTGCCAGCACCACTCCCAATCCTCAGTAATAGTTCCCTTGAATGAACAGCAGAACTCCAAATGACATTATCTTGTATCATTTGCTTATAGTTTCATACATCATTCTTTTGGTTGTTAAATAAGCATTTCTTATGCATATCGTAGAGACCAGAATCATGCATGACAAATCTTAACTATAGTTTACACAAATTACTTTTTAAATATAGTTACCTATGCTGATAGACACATTGAAGACAAATGTGTCTTCTTACTTATGATAGCCTTTTCTGATTTAAAGAATAATTACTGTTTAAAACACATATACATTTAAACTACAAATTATAGTACTAAAATTAGTCATTCCACAATTTTGCACACTTTTTGAGAAAAAGAAGGCATATAGTAGAGCTGAAATAATCTTAGAATTCTGAGGAATGGTCTCCAGTTCTAGCTTAACCCATTATTAACTTTGAAATTTTGGGCAAGTTATGCACTTTTCAGAATTTCCTTATCTAACAAATAATAAAGTTGTAATTAATAATTTTGCATGTACCTATTAACAATAAGATCTCATGAAAATATATAATAGTGAATTGAAATTCATTATTGATAAATACATTGTCAGAAGCCAGCTTATACACATATTACATGTACAACATATATACACATAAAACTACTTTCTCTGTCTCCTGATTCTGTCATTTGTTGATATTTAGGAATTAGAGAATTCACAGAGATAAATACAAAGGTTTTGTGGATCATTAATCATTAACTTGGATCCTTCTTTTGATGAGACTTGAGCCCACCAAAATATGTTCATAGTGTCATTTTACTTTACTCTCAATGGTTTATTTTATTGAAAAACTGGGAAAAATATAAACTGCATTAACATTGCATAGAAGAAATAATCAAAATGAAATAGCTGAGAAGAAAGAAAACATATTAAATATTTTAGAGGAAACCAAAAATTATGCCAAAGAGCTACTCTCCCCAAACACCAACCCTGACAAGTTTCCAGGGGAATTTTGCTAATATTCCAAGATCAAGCCATTCAAATATTGCCTAAATTATGCCAGAGAATTGAGAGAGGTGTAAAATTTTCAATTTGCTTTTCTGGGGCCATTATTGAACTGATAATATTGCACCATAAAGCCACAAAACAATCTATCTAATGAATATTGATATAAAAACTTGAAATAAATGTTACATTAGCAAATAGAATTCAGCAACACATGAAAGAAGACTATACTACAATTAAGTGCAATTACATCAGAAATGCAAGGATGGCTCAATTTTAGTAAACCTATTAAAATTTGCTATTAATAGAGATCAAGGAGAAAAGTCATATAATCCTTTCATTGTCTGTGAAAGGTATTCTAAAATAGCACTTGATAAAATTTAACAGACAGGTTGCATAAAATTCTTACTAAAATATTCATATAAATAAATGGATACTTCCTCAATATGTATATATATTTCAAACCAGAAATCAGAATCTTGCTTAACAACAAAATGTTAGTTTTTTAAATACTAGCTGAGGCAATTAGATATAAGAAAGAAAAAGAGGTATAAAATGTAAGAGATAGAGACAACATTATATTTATATGTAGATGGTATGATTATATATTTGATGGTATGATTGCATATTTTCTTAATTTCATTAAGTTAATAAAATGATATAATGAAATTATATGAAATGAAATTAGTAAAAATTGTCACAAAGAATTTAATTATCTAGGCGTACAAAATTAATATTCAAAGGTAATATTTTTCTCTAAAGACCTCAAATTAGAAAATATAATAGAAAAAAAGAAATCTCATTTTAATGGTCATGATATTCACAAAATACTTAGGGAGAAAATTAATAAAAATATATAAGAACTACATGAAAGGAAAACTTTAAATATCTATGAGAAACATCAAGGATTTGATATTTTTATAAGACTAAATTTTTGTATCTGAGAAGAGGAGGATAGGAAAATTTAATATGTAAAGACATTATCTCTAAATGGAACTATAAATGTAATTTAACACACATTTAAACAATAGCAATATTAATTTGTTTGGAAAAAGATGACGTATGTTCACATAAAAAAATAAGATAGAAGAACAAAGACATTTCTGAAAAAGGAGAAAAAAGAGATATCTTGTTATGTACATTTAAGCAATATTAATTAAATTTTGATACAATTATGTATCATTCATCCATCTGTCTACCCATCCATCCTTCCTGTCTGTCTGTCTGCCTGGTTACACTGTATGAAATTGCTGATTTTCAATCCTTTCTGATCTATGAAAATGGCAATTTCATATTGCTCAATGTATTATGTAGGTGGCATTTCAGATCAATAGGACAAAGATGGCCATTCACAAAGAAGACATTTAAATACATGGAAACCAACTCAGCCTCATTTATAATTAATGAAAAACATGTTTGAAGATAGCATTCTTTTAATATTTCAAATGGACAAAGTAAGTTAAGCTTAAATATATATTGTGTTGACAACTATATGGGGAAATAGACAATATCATACATTATTGGTGATTATTTAGATTGGTACCAACTGTCAGGAAGGCAATCAATAATATCTGTCAAAAATGCACAGCTTTTTTCCTTAAAATTTTCATTTGAGGAATTTATTTTACAGAAAACTTTGAACATATGTGCAAAAAATCTGCATAAGAATACTAATTGTTGCACTATTTATAATACCAAGAAATAGAAAACAACATTATTGTCAATCAATAGAGAAAAGGATAAGTAAATTTTGGAATATTTATATTATGAAATGATATGTAGCCATTGAAAATGGTGTAGACATATATAGGATTTTATGTGAATATTTCTAAGAAATAATTTATGCAAAAATACAAGGTATTGAACAACAAAGATGGGAGGTCCTCCGTTGTGTAAAAAACAAAAAGGAATGAATATATAAAAACATATACATATATATCTTTGTAAATGTGTAGACTACCTCTGGAAGGATACATTGAAATCAGGAATAGCGATTATTTCTGAGAGAGAATGAGGAAACTGGGGGTTTAGAGAGGGAAGAAAATGGACTTTTCATGTGATGCCCATTTTTCTGTTTGAGTTTTTATGAAATTAATTAAATATACCAATATTTAAAAAAACTAAAAATGAAACATATTTGCCATGTAAAATTTTGGGAGAAATTTTGGTTTTAGTTTGAGCATTATAAAAGTCTGATATATATGTAGAGAGTTGCTTGCATTTCTATTACAGAATAAAAGGGGTTGACAAACAATCCTCGTATGGAAAAGTAAACTTGGTCAACAAGTATAACAACTAAAAAAACATGCAACTTGCCTCATGATTACCCTTTCTTTAGTGGGGGCAGGACACCATCTTCGTAATGAGTAATCGAAAAATTATCTGATATTTTTAATGTGTGAAAATCTGCTAACCACAGCATGCCTACTCATTTGTGTCCCATAAACCTTTCCGTGAATGGGGTACTGTCCCACACTCATTCCAAAACCCACATATAAAGTTTGCATTTCTCTTTGGAAAAAGCGTATGGGGAAGAAGTCTGAATGATGAGAAATCCTTTTTCACATTTCCTTCTCACTGTGCAATAGTAGCACCAGCAGGACTGGCAAATAATATTCAAGTCTGAAGGCACATACGGTTACTACAGAGACCTCCTTTGATACTTCTGAAGTCATTTTAAATGGGGCCGTCCATTTTGTCTGAGTTGCACAACTCATCCAGAACCTAGTACAGTCATCTATTGTCGCCCGCTGATCACCTGTTCCTCCCATGATCTTTGTGTTTGATCTCGGAGACATTAAGCAGCACGGAGAGCAAAAGCATCATTGGGTACCCCGCCACCTGCCCTCGTCAATCGACTTCATGGAGAGAACCTTTTTATTTGCCATTTACCCACTGCCAGAGAGGGTATGCTGGGGTGAGTAGTGTATGTCTGAAGAGTTCAGCAGGGGGTTCAGTCTGCAAAAAGATAACCAAGTTAAAACACAGAAAACGGTAATGCTTTTAAGCAAGGAAGTGATGTCAACCACCAGGTGATCCGCTTAAAGAGTGGAGTTCAACTAAGAGGTTTGTACAATTGCTTCATGGGATATCTTCACTCTTTCCTTGAAGGGTCAACTTGGTCTGGAAGTTCCTCTCAATAGACTCAGCGGGTAGTGCCAATAACTCCCTAGCTAATAAAGAGCTTTTCCTATTTCTTTCTTTCTTTCTTTTTTTTTTTTTTTTTTTTTTACCGCTATGGACTGTGATACTGAAGTAACTGGCTTGTGAAAGGAAGTCTAAGCCTGGGCAGTATATCTGCCCATGCAGCTGAGGTCAACAGCAAAGGAACTGATGCCTGGAGTGAAAGATAGCTGGCGTTGGGCACACTGCCCAACAGTGGAAAGCTAGACACGCTCAGGGGAAATGATGAGTGGTCTATAGGGGAGAGCAATAGCAGTAGAAATTGAGAGAACTTGAAGATACAAACATCCCTGGCTTTCCCACAGTGAAGCATAAGCTCCATAGCAAGGAAGTACTGGAAAAATCAGGTGCAAACCCTTAGAGTCAACCCCTTAGGGGTTGTAATCCCACATTCCTTGACCTTATTTTTTTTTCAATAGATACAAATGAATACTAAGAAACTTGCGTAGTAAAGGTCACATTGTCTTCAATTTTCTAAACCAAACTGAATAAGTATAAATTTATTTGGGAAAAATTTCCATTTGGTAAACAAAATTGAATTCAGCTCAGTGGAATCAAATTATTCTTTCTAGTATAATATATATATTTTTTGTTATATTGAACTAGATATTGTTTGAGGCATATTATATTACTCAATGTATCTAAAATCCAAACAGTTTTTTAAATTACAGGAATGTGTGTTTCTGCTATATCAATTGAACAAACTACCCAAGAAGGTCAGACCATCCATTTTGCAACATAATCCAATCTACATGGAAATGTTGGTCCAGGTTTTGTCTCTGGCCTATGGTCTAGCCTCTTATTAAATCTTCAGTTTACACACTGTGTAGAAAGAGAGAGACAAGAATTGAACTCTATAAGTCTGGAGTAGAGACCAATGAAATAAATGTTCTGTGCAATAATTCTAAGAAAAGAAGAAAATGACGAGAATTCCCTTACCCTTGGCTTAGATACATACTACGTCTGTTAAATGTGCGTGTTTTCCTGTCTTCTCGTGTGGCTGTCATCCTAATTGAGACATCATCAATGCTTCATGAAGAAGCATCCAATCTCAAAACTTTGTGGGAATAATATAAAATTTATTACACTTTAAATTCAAATATGCTGTCCAGAAGTTCATTTGCAGATTTTCTTATCTTCTTTTTTAGATGCTGGATATGGAGCCATCTTCTTTTTTTTTTTTTTTTTTCTTTTTTTAAGGTATGCTTTGGGTGAAGAAGATTGGCCTTGAGCTAATATCTGTTGCAAATCTTCCTCTTTTTTTTTCTCCCCAAAGCCCCAGTGCATAGTTGTATATCCTGGTTGCAAGTCCTTCTAGTTCTTCTATGTGGGGTGCTGCCACAGCATGGCTTGACAAGCAGTGTGTAGGTCTGCACCCAGGATCTGAAGTGGTGAACCCCAGGCTACTGAAGCGGAGCATGTGAACTTAACCATTACACCACCAGGCCGGCTCCCCTGTGGATTTTCCAACAAGAAACTAAGCAATCATTTTCAGATGCCACCACTTCTGTACTAGAATATCTGGTACAAAAAAATGGCTGGTTTGTTTTATGAAGACATAGATATAAACATGCATATATATGTATATATATAGTATATATATTTTAGAAGTGGTCACTGAAAAGAGAAGCCCCTGGTTCAAAATTTCTGTCCCCAGAGTCCTTTCCATAGATGATCCATAATCTTGATTCACTTGCCATTACTCTCCCCATTTTACTCTGGCTCCAGCATAAACAAATTATTTTCTTAGTTCTACTGAGTGAGTAGTGATATCGTGGGATTTCTGATAAGAACTTTTTCAAGAAAGAAGAAAGCAGCAGTGAAAATTTAAAGCATCCTCTTTCCAGTGGACAGTCTTCTGCTCTCTAGCGTGAATCCGCTGGTCTGACGTTATGAAGTTCTTTCCTGGACATGGCTTCTCCTGGTTGTTTATAAGTAGATGCTTGTTACCTCCTACCATGGGGAGCAGCATTTAAATAACGTTTCTGCTTGCAGCTACCTAACATACATCTCCAGCGCAGACCTCACCTTGAGTTTCAGCTCACGTATCTTCATTGACCTTAAAACTCATATTCCTTTCTCCCCGTACTCTGCAGTCCTCCCATTAGTAAATGAGACCACTACTTAATTTCTCCCATTCTTTCACTGCTCATCCTAAGAGTGAATACATGTATGCACACATGCATGCGCACACACACACACCTCATTCATCAAGTCCTAGGGATTCTACTTCAAAAATAAATTTTGAGCTTGTCCCTCAGCAAGTCCTCTGCTTCACTGTCTCTCACTTGGATTTCTGCTTTAGTTTCCTAACTGGTACTCACATGCTTATTCTTGTGCCTCTACAATCTGTACTCCAACTGAGAAGTAAGAATGGTCTTCCGAAATTAAAAAGCGGGCCATGGGGCTGGCCCCGTGGCCAAGTGGTTAAGTTGGCATGCTCAGCTTTGGTGGCCCAGGGTTTGCTGGTTCGGATGCTGGGCACAGACATACACTGTTCCTCAAGCCATGCTGAGGCGGCATCCCACATAGAAAAACTAGAATGACTTGCAGCTAGGATATGCAACTATGTGCTGAGGCTTTGGGGAGAAAAAAAAAAAGAGGAAGATTGCTAACAGATGTTAGCTCAGGGCCAATCTTCCTCACCAAAAAAAAGCATACCTTAAAAAAAAAGTGGATCATGACATTCTTTTTCTAACTTTTTATTCTGAAATAATTTTAGACTTGCAGAAGAGTTGCAAAGATAGTATAGAGGGTTCCCATAAACACTTTACCCAGCTTCCTCTAATTTTAACGCCTTATATAACCACGACAATTATCAAAACTAGGAAATTAACTCTGGTACAACACTACTGACTAAACTAAGGACTTTTAAAAATTTCTCCAGTTTTTCTACTAATGCTCTTTTTCTGTTTCAGAAGCCCATACTGATAGCACTCTTCTGCTTAAAAACTTACAAGTGTTTCCCACTGTCCTTAGAATAAAATCCGAACTTCCAATCGTGTTTTATAAAGCACTGCATGCTGTCTGCTCAGTCTGTCTTTACAGCTTCATTTTTCTAAATTCTGCCCTTTGCTGTGTTCAGCCTTACTGGACATCTTTCAGCTTCTTGAATACCCTGAAGTGTTTCACATCTCAAGGTTTTTGCACGTCTGTTCCCTCTGCATGGGATGCTCTTGTTCTTCTTTGAGCAGCCAGCTCTTTCTCTTCCTTTTGGTCATCTTAAATATTGCTTTTACCAACAGCTCTTAATACATGGGTCCCCTATGACATTCTCTGTTTTATCTGTTTTCCTATTTCTCACATAGCAATTATTTTACACTTTGCAATTATTTTGTCAGCTTATTCTGTTGTTATCTGATCTACTAGAATATAAGCTCTAGGAAAGAAGGGATCATGTCTATATTAGTTTTCTATTGCTGCTATAAAAAAGTTGTTATAAACTTTGCAGCTTATAACAACATAAATTTATTGTTTCATGGTTCTGTTTGTCAGAAATCCAGTGGGGTTGGCTGGTTTTCTGCTCTGAGTCTCAAAAGCTGAAATCAAGACGTCCGCAGAGCTGTACCCCTTTCTGGAGGCTCTGGGAGAGAATCTGATTCCAGGCTCACTCGGGTTGTTGGGAGAGGTCAGTTCCACGTGCTTGTAAGACTGAGTTCCTGTTCACTTGATGGCTGTCAGCCAAGGTCTTTCTTGTCTTCTCAAAGCCACCTGCATTCTCTGGTTCTTGGCTCCTTCCATCTTTAAAGCTGGAAATAGCAGGTTGAGGCCCTCTGGGCTTCGACTCTATCCTGCCTCTTTTTCCACTCCATTTCTGACTTCAGCCAGGGAAGTCTCTCTCTCCTTTTAAAGGACTCATGGGGTGAGATTGAGCGCACCAGGATAATTCCAGATGTTATTTGTTATGGACTGATTTGTGTCCCATCAAACGCGTATGTTGAATCCCCAACTCCCACGGTGACTATTTGGAGATAGAGGCTTTAAGGAAGTGAAAAAAGACCATAACAATGGGGCCCTAACTTAACAGGATTGGTGTCCTCATAAGAAGAAGAGGCACCAGAGATCTCTCTTGGTACACACACAGAGAACAGGCCACGTGAGGACACCGTGTGAAGGGAACCCTTTACAAGCCAGAAAGAGAGGTCTCACCAGAAGCCAACCCTGATGGCACCTTGATCTTGGACTTCCAGCCTCTAAAATTGTGAGAAAATAAATTTCTGTTGTTGTTGTTTAAAATAAATTTATGTTGTGGTATTTTGTTAATGCAACCCAAATCGACTATTCCTATTTCCAGGCCCTTAACCTTAATCATATCTGTAAAGTCTCTTTTCCATGTAATGTAACATATTCACAAGGAATTAGATCATAGACATCTTTGTTGGGGGGGGGGTCATTATTTAGTCTACCATCTATCTGTCTTTTAGACTGTTGTATTACCCAGATCTTGAACATGTAGGCCTTAGATAACTGAATAATAACTGATTTGATGCAATTTAATTGAAAATTATTTTAAGAAAGCCAACTGGTTTAATCCAAGACACCATAAAGGCCCTTGGATTTCCTTCCTGTACTGATGTCTGATGTTCCATCATCCCCTGGTGTACTCTTGAGCTTTGGGCAGTGGTTGGTTCAATTATGTTTAAAAGAAAAATTAGACCAATTGGAAAATGTTCTCAGTTTCTTGAGTCTGCAATTGTTGAAGCAGGAATTTCATCAAGGGTACATCTATGGCTTTAGCGATTTTGCATTTCGAGTGTCTAATAGAGACTTCTAGTAGAAGAGAGAGACCTTCTGTCTCATTCTCTGTGCTACTTAACCTTCTGAGTATGACATAGAAAGAAACTAACTTCTTTCTTAACTTTTCTTTGAGCAAAACTTTCTAGGCATTCTTTAGTCTTGGATGGCTCTCTTTGACTTGGTCTTAACATTTCTTCCCTCCTTCTCATCTTCGTTGCAGCACTGATGTCAATGTGAAGTGCATGGACTGTTGCCTATGCCAATTCTTCAGCATTTAAGGGTGCACAAGAAATCTTGTGACCGCTGCTCTTTCCTTGAACTGTAATTTTCAACTTACCATATTATTTAACTTTGTGTGTTTCTTTTAAGAACAGTATGGTAAATTGGAAAGAGCCAATGTTTTGTCATCAGCAAACATAAATTCAAATCATGACTGTAAACATGAATAGCTACATGTATCTTAAAATACTTGAGCCTCAATTTCTTCAAGATAATGATATTTCTCTTATAAGGATTAGTTAATTTAATCACTCCTCGGTAAACTCAAAAACAATCTGGTTATAGAGATTTTCCCAGACATTTTTAAGTCCTCAGGATCCACAAACACACACACACTCTGAGCTTTACATAAAGTTTGGGTCAGCAGAGGTTCTCATTTGATTTGGTCATAGGAGAAGAAATTTGCTCAATGATAAGAATCAGAAAGATTAGGCAGATAGAATGAGTACAAGAGGGAGAGGAACTTGTACAAATTGCTGGGCGCAGAGGTCCAGAAGGGACTGAGGGCAGATCTATGGAAAGATTTTTAACCAGTTTCTCTCTTGTTGTGAGGAGGTGGAGGGGCTCAAAAACTTTTAATTGGGGTTCTGACCTATTCTTGGCATTTCCGTGCAACAGATTTTAGAAGAAGAAATAACATAGGGTGTAGTGAGAAGGTGGAAGAGAAAGAGAAAGAGAAGGAGATTTCTAGCCTTTTTTTGCAGTTCTTTTCCATATCTGCCCACATGCTCACAATTTCCCTTCTGGAAGACTCTGCTTTTCAGCCCATCTGACCTCATGTTGCTAACTTTTGTGAGGCAACATGAATTCCTAATCCCTGAGGTACTCTTGGCCCCTCACTAAAAGAAGAATAAGTTTTGAAACCCTGCTGTTATCAGCCTGCCTCGCAAAGGCACAATGAGCACACGAGGCAGCAGGTGCCCAGAGGAGACCCTCTGTCACAGACACTGATCGACTCGGGCCTCAGGAGCCCCAGAGAGTCTCCGCTGCCACCAGTGGAGAAAGCCGTGTGGAGCTGCGAGGGAACTAGTAAGTTAAAGATGTCTGTTTTGCTCCAAACAGTTTTCTGATAATGTAGGAAGAGATTATGCCTTTTTGAATAATAAGGCCTGCTGAGAGGGAGGCTGATGGCAAGTGAGGGGAGGTGAGTGCATTTGTGCTTTCAGAGAAAATGAGCAGAAACTCTGGCAGCTAAGATGCACTGGCATGTTCTTTTGTTTTTCAAGAATAAGCCCATGTCTGAGCGGAAGATCAACACCACAGGAATCAAAGCTCGCTGCTGGCGGATAAGTATGTTTAGAAGAACAGTAGCTTGTTGAAAATTTTGACTGGGGAAAAATAGAGGTGATCTCTGAAAAACAAGAAGAGAGAGAAGATACATGCATTCAATTGTCTTTCTTAGACTGAACCAGCCTTGAGGATTAAAATTATACCTACACCAGAACTTAGAGTAGAATTTGTATGCTATTGTTATGTATGTGTTTGTTTCAATCATAAAAATTAAAAAATGTATTTATTTTTAGGGATCTCAGTAAGATATTAGTTTTAAGTGACAGGATCAGGTCTCCAGTATCAATCCTCTTAGATTTCACTTTCACCGGTGACACTAGGGATGCGGGCTGAGCCAGCCAAAGAGTCAAAAGAAAGATTTCTTGGACTTTCAAGGTCTGGTAGTAGTGCTCCTTTATTCAGAGAATAGCGTGGGGACAGGACCCATGGGCAGTGAAGGGCTGTAATGTGTTGACAGCAGGGCTAATTTTATAAGGCATGGGTATGTGACTTATTTTTACCAGACAAAGGAAAGATGATGTAAAAAGTCACTAAACGGTATCAGGGCAGGTGGGGTCTGGTTATTGTGTGGTCGTATAACTTTAGATATCAATCGGGTCATATAGATCGACATGTAGTCCAGATGCCTTGGGCTTCTCTCTCTGGGGCAGCCTTGATCCGCATCAATTAGCTCTTATGAATCCCTTCCATTCATGTTTTCTTACGGGCAAGAAAGGAAGAAACTTTACAAAATGTAACCATTAGCCCACTGAGCAGGTGAAAGGGAAATCTGTCTTGATTCTAGAGAGAATATCTAAATTAAAAGGCTAAGAAAAAAATCAAATGAAGAGTCATTGACCTTCAGGATTAACCTTTAGCCATCTCTCTTGCCTGCCATCTACATGCCTCTCAGGGGCATCAGCTGATACACGCACATGCAAACTTGGGCTCTCTAGGACTTTAGATTTGAATCTGCCCTAGGAGAAAAAGAGAAACAGCAACAAAAGCCCCAAATTCAAGTTCCGATATTCCCTCGCTTGTCTGTTTCTTGTTTTACCTATAACTATTTTGGATAGGCACTTAAACCCCAGAAACTGGGGACCGATCATGTGCAGCAGTAGCTCCTCACTGGCTATAGAATTGCTAGTGTTCTCCCCCTGAGCTTCACTCCCCAGGAACACGAGGGCTTTTCAGTGTGTACTCATTTGAACCTGCCCTTATTTTAAAATAGCGTCTGCAGATTTGGTAATCTGGTTATTGGATTTCCTCCTAGTGTGCACTTGACATAATTTCTGGGCCAGCCATTGGTGACTCTGCCTTATGCTACTACTGTGCATAAAAGGCATGAACACTCTAGAATCTTCCCTATACCCCATGGCATACAACTGGGATGGAGTCCTTCCCTAGTCCTTTTAAGAAGGGAAAACATAGGGAGAATGAATAACTAAGTGGCTACCAGTATCCAAGGAACTGAGGAGTCTGTGTGAGTGGATGAAGCATTTAATTTTGGTTTGCTTTTAAGATCTAGAGGCTCAAAAGTATTTATAAACAGAGGAAAATTGCCAGAGATCAACAGAGATGTTTATCAACAGAGAAGAAGGGAAACATTGAATGCTCAAGAGAAAGGGAATTATTAATACGGAAGGGTCCCAGAAGAGGCAGATAGGAAGGCATGACAAGGATGAAGACCCTCCTGAAAAGGAGAGGAAACACATGTCTCATCTAATAGAAGAATGGAAGATGAAAATGTACAAAGATAGAGAGGAACTCTAAGTTGGGAAGGAGCACAATAAATGCCATTTATTTTGACTGGTCTTAATATTTCCTAGGGATAGTGATTTCCTATTTGATATATATGGGGACTGAAAAAAAAAATCAGGATAGTCCTGCACAAGATCTAAAATGTTAGCCAGTATATCCTAAGTTTAATCCACTAGTGAGTAAAATGTTCCACAAAATCTGATTGCCACAAACTCCCAGCTGTTTGAGCAGCATGAAGCTCAGTCTTTTCCTGTAATATCCACACACTTGCTTCTCCCAAAATGCCTGGGAGGGGTCATGCAAATCTGTGATGAGGGTCAGGGTAGGGGTTGAGGGTATTTCTCACCTGAATTAAGATGGCAGGCTGATGGCTCTATGCTGCCTCATCCATGCCACTCATCTCCAGGGTCTCCTCCCTCTTCACTGTGCTTCTGTTTTTATTGTCAGCTCTTCCTGCAGCCACTGATTTCTCCTTCTCATGGCCCACAGGTACTCGGGTAGGAAGGAGGAGAAGGTACTGGATCAATGGAGAGCCAGACAGCCAGGCCCAGCTTGCACCACATTTAGAATTACCAGTTACTTCTTCTATTCTTGCTACTCAGGCTAGCCACTCTGTCAAACTTCTTGTCTCAAATGATCTTCCTCAGGGGTTTCATTATCTTGTTTTTGGTCTGTCCTCTTAAAGAACCCCTATTCCAACATTGGTATATATCTCTACTGAAATGGCAGGCTAGATTCTTATCAACAGGATTCCTTGACCCATGACAATGAAGGGATGTGGAAGGACATCTATTTTGAAGACTCATCCCCAGTCATGAAAACAGATTTTCCAAAGACCACCCCTTGATTTGACTGAAGAGTGTTTGACTATGCCAGTTCTCAAAGGAGCTTATTGAACTCATGGAACTTGATGGGTAGGAGTCGAGTGAAATGATGCTAGTCTTCATTTTTATCCCTTCTGAGAAATTCATCAAAGTTTTTAAGGGTTAGAAATGAGGTACTTTCTTCTGAATTAACTGGATGTTTCAGTCCTCTGGTAGCAGGTCTTAAATCACTCCAAATTCTCCACAGGAATCAGTTGAGGAGCTTGTCAAAACACTACAATCCCAAGATCTATCCCCCTACAGGTTTAGAGTTAAAATTTACACTCTTATTGTGTTCTAGAAAATCCCAAAGAAATTAATGTACCTTCAAACTATGCCACTTCAGGTTCTTACAGAAAAGAAAACCCTCCCTCGAAGTGCACAATTCAAAGTTTTCAGTGCGTGATGAAATGAACCACAATACAATGCAATATATTAAAACACATGATGAAACAGCCTTAGTTAGTGACTCAGCTCATACAACAAAAAACAGAATGAGATCCAGAGGAACGTAAGGTCAAAGAATTATCATACAATATGTTAAATATGCATGTTTTACAAATAAAGAATGGAATGGAAAACATGGGAAAGAGACAAACTGTTCTATAAAAACAGTGAGCAAATCTGAAGAAGAATGATATAGAATGGAATTTATAATCCATTCCCTTTCCACAAGTGGGAATTATAATAATTGATGTTAAACAACTCAATGATTGGATTATGAAAAGTAAAGAAAAAAGTAATAAACTAAAAAATAGATCTGACGTTATCAAGAATGTAGCACACAGAGTCAAATGAGGAGGAATATGAAAACGAATTAAGAGATATGGAAGAGAAAATGAAGACAAATTTACATTTAATTGGGGTAAAGGGCTGAAAATTTTCAGAATTAATGGAAGATATGAATCACCACATTAAGAAAATTAGAAATCTCTATTTTTTTATTGTAGATTTATTGTAGTAAACTACAGAACACCAAAGACAAAAAGAGCTCTTAAGAACAGTCAGAGGGTAAAGATTGATTGTCACAGAAGAATAATTAAAATTATAGCAAACTTCTCAAAGTAACGATAAGAAGTCGAACAATAGAAAAATATTTTCAAGTTATTGAGAAGAATTAATTGTCAATATAACTCTGTATCTAAATAAATTTTTGTTTCAAAATAATTGAAAAATAGAAATATTTTTAGAAAAAAGAGTGAGAGCCTCCCTTGAATAGATCTTTGGTAATGAAACTTTCAAGGGATAGGCTGAAGGACATTGAATCCAAAAGGAATGACTAGAAGATGAAAGAAATGGTGAACAAAGAAATTGATAACATGTGGGAAATCTAAATAGGCATTGATTATAAGATAGTAGTAGCAGTAATAATAATAAAAAAGACAATAATATTTAATTAAAGAATTAAAAAACCACAGTGCAACAAAATAAATGACCAGGCAACTATTACAGGTATAAAGCAAAGGAGATAATTGGATTTGAAGTATTCTAGTATCCCTAAATTGTTTGGTAGAAGGATGGAGATGTTGATGAAATTTAGACTCTGTTCTGTTAAGTGTGTGTGGTGAACATTTAGCGTGCTCAGCAATATCTCTTTCAATCCTTCTTCCTAAACACCCTACTTCCCAGTTCCCTTGAAGTTTGGAAGGCCCATGTGATTATTTCTGGGCAAGGAAATGTGAATGAAAGTGATGTGTATCAATCACTTCACGCTTAAGGCACTGAAAAGCCATGTGTACAACCCTTGAAATTCTTCTGTGCTTTATGACGTCCTCCTGGCAGCCTGGGTTATTGAGAAGAGCTACCTGCAGTGGTCTCTGCATTAACAAAAAGTCAATTTGTGATGGGCTGACTCACTGAGATTGAATGCTGTTTATATTGCTTATTTTATCCTGATGAACATGGGATGAACATTTAGCTGTTAAACATACTACTAAAAGTTTCGAAATATATGCTACAACTTTAAAATAATATGGGGGAAATTTTGAAATGAAAATGGAAAGGAGGGAAGAAAACTGCAAAGAATTCAGAGTAAAATTTATAAGCTTGAAAATATGGTAAATTCAAGAATTTATATAGATATAAAAATAAGAACACATTTTAATGGTAAAGCAGTCCAGTTAAGAGACAGAGATTATTAAACTAGAGTTTTAAAAATCTAGCTATCTGCTGTTTACATGGCACTTACCTAAAATATAAAGAGGTAGAAAAATTGAAATTAAAATATAAAGAAATACCTATCATAAGAAACAAAAATAAAGCTGGTGTAGCTACGTTAATACTAGAAAAATAAAATTTAAGGTAGAAAGAACTATTGAGGACAAAATGGCCACTACATAATGATAAGAGTTTCACTTCACTAAGGAGATATACAATTCTAAACTTGTAGCCATTTAATAACACAGTAATAAAAGCGAATACTGCAAAGTATGACAAAATTGTGAAAATATAAAAAATCAATAGTCATATTAGGAGCTTTTAATACATCTCTCTCATTGTTAGAGCAGATGAACAAAGCAATACCAAATAACATAAAAGTTTTGATTCACCCAATTAACAAACTTGGTATTGTGGATATATAAAAAACCTTTTACAGAACAATTAGAGAATAGTCCTTTTTTTAAAATTGTTTTTTTAAAGATTGGGACTCGAGCTAACATCTGTTTCCAATCTTAATTTTTTTTCCTTCTTCTCCCCAAAGCCCCCTGTACATATTTGTATATTCTAGTGTTAGGTCCTTCTGGACCTGCTATGTGGGACGCCACCTCAGCATGGCTTCACAAACCTTCCACACCCAGGATCTGAACCAGCAAAACCCTGGGCTGCCAAAGCGGAGCAAGCAAACTTAACTACTTGGCCACGGGGCTGGCCCTAGAATATTCCTTTTTCTTAAGATCTCGTGAAATATGTATGCAATTTGCTTCACATGAAGCCTTAAAGTGGCTCCCAAAAAAGAGTAAATTACTAGTTTTCTACAGACTGTATTGGCTAACTAAAATAAAATTGTCAGATATCGAAAGCTAAATTATAACTTAAAAATAAATTTAAAAATTTAAATGCACATTCATCTAAATAATTCATGGCTCAAAAAAGAATTCATAATAGAAACTAGAAAATGAAACAGAATGATAATAAAAATAATACATTACGAAACTGATAAGATGTACATAAATGCAGTTTTTGAAGGGAAATATATGTACTTATATTAAGTGACATTGCTATTACTTAGAAAAGAAGAAAGACTAAAATTTCATTGGAAAAACATCCTAATAAAGAAGTTAGTAAAAGAACAAAGAGACAATAGAAATAGTGTAGAAAAAAGATGTGATAGAAAAATAAGCAAAAATTAACAAATTAGAAAAGAAAGAAATATTAATATTAAAATGTCAAAAGTAATTTCTCTAGGGGCTGGCCCCGTGGCCGAGTGGTTAAGTTTGCACGCTCCGCTGCAGGCGGCCCAGTGTTTCGTTGGTTCGAATCCTGGGCGCGGACATGACACTGCTCATCAAACCACGCTGAGGCAGCGTCCCACATGCCACAACTAGAAGGACCCACAACAAAGAATATACAACTATGTACTGGGGGGCTTTGGGGAGAAAAAGGAAAAAATAAAATCTTTAAAAAAAAGTAATTTCTCTCAATCACTAATAAAATAAGCATATTTGTGAGCAGCTTATCAAAAATTGAAATTTTATAAAAAACATATATTTTTATATATATAAATCATATATGATATATGATATATTTAGAGAATATTATGAACAACTTATACCAATAAATGCGAATACCTATGCAAACTGGACAGTTTCCTAGAAAAAAATCACCAAAACTGGATCAAGAGGAAAAATGAAGCTACATTTCTTAAAAAATGTTACATATTAAATCGAGTTAAATATCTACAAAGGTAAAACAATGAAAAATTCGAATTCAGACAGTTTTGCTAGTGAGTCCTTCCAAACATGCAAGGAAGAAATAATACCAGAGAACAGAAAAAAAGAGAGAGCATCACAGTTTATTTGATAAGGTTTCATGATCTTGATAGCAGATCTAGAACTACAAGAAATTGGACCAAGAATATTATATCAAGCTCAAATTACTTTGTGAAGCTCAGCGCAAACTTGAGGCAGCCGTATAGCAAATATTTCTATTAACACTGGTATTAGATGCTGTATTTTGTCTCCGAGATCCCTCATTCAAGATTAAAGCACTAGTTTCCCAGCTATTAGGAGTGTTAGATATTGAGATGTCACAGCTGAATCCTTTGGACAAAGGGAAGTGCTTCCCCCAAGATTATGTACCCTCACTCTAGAGTCAGCCCATATCCAATGACTAGTCAATGCTGGGATACAAAGGCCCAGCCCCTTACCTCTATTGGACACAACTCTGAAGGGCCATACCAGCTCCAGCTCTATCAGGTTTGGGGATGGAAGAAGATGAACGAAGAGAATGCAATCAGATTGGTATCTTCTGGCTTTCAGCTGTATTTTTACATCCTATTTCCTAAGCAAAGTGGCCAGTACTCAGATGTTCATTATACTATATGTTATATCTATGTAGAGTGCCTATCCTGGTACCTAGCTCTCTAAAGATGCTTAATATATGTTAATTTAAAGTTTTGGAGAAGAGATCAGTAGAACATGATGTTGAGATGATGGAAACAGTTATAAAACCATCTGGTGTGCCACTTAAACAAGAAAAGTTCAGTGAGAGATGAGAGCCCTGTAATAATTATCTGAAAGCTTCAGTGAAGAGCAGGGTGTATGCGAATTGCAACTGAAGGGTGAGGATAAGAGTAGCGGTCTCCTTTGGAGATGCTTTTTAGGGAAAAAACAAATTGCAGTTTGGATGAGATGGCAGCAGAACATTCATAGAAAGGCGTCGGCTCTCAGGAGTTCAATTTACAATTAAAAAGACTTTGTGGGGAGCTGGTGCAATAGCTGATTGAGAGAAAGCTGGTCTGTGGAAGGCCGATAAAGATGGGCTTGCAGAGTCCTAGTGGGTGCAGGAGGTTGCACACGGAAACATAAGTTTGGAGAACCAGCAGGACAGAGGTGAAGAATGGAAGTTGGGTTTAGGGATGTGTTAGTGCTGAGAGAGTGGAAGGATCTGCATAGATCTGACTGGGAGGAGGGTGGCAGCTTTGCACACTTCTTCCCCCCAGAGTCTAGGCTGGAAATTTCCTTTCTTGACTTTCTTCCCCTGTTAGGGCAATGCAGACATTCTAAGTTGAAAACCCTTAGTCCTATTAGATACTGTATAGCATAACGTTCTGTGATACTAAAAAAGGAGAAACCTATGCTGTCAGATATCTTTCAGGATGCTGATATGACATCCTATAATCTGACAGAGATCTCTTTAGACTAAATGCAGAGGTCCTCAACGCTGGCTACACTTTAGAATCACTTAGGCACTTGAAAAATTACCCATGCCTGTGACCCAACATCCTCAAATACTTGGTCTGGGGTGGAGCCCAGGCATAGTTCTATTTTAAGAACTTGGCAGGTGATTCAAATTTGTAACCAAGATTGGGACACACTGGTTCAGAATTTTTCAAATGAGTCTACCTGCGTACAGCTTTCTAGGCCTGACCCCAAAACCCTCAAATTAAAATCCTGGAATTTGGTGATTATATCTTGGAATTGTAGTGTTCTTATATGATCCTCAACTGATTCTTATGGAGAGTGATGGAGTGGTGTGAGAACCACTGCCTTCAGACTAAAACATCCAATTAATTCAGAAGAAAGTACCTCATTTCTAATCCTTAAAAAGTTTAGATGGGTTTTTAAAGAGGGATCAGAATGAAGCTTAGCGTCATTTCATTTGACTCCCATTCACCAAATTCCATGAGTTCAATAAGATCCTTTGGATATTAGCATAGTCAACATACTCTTTGGTCAAACAAAAGGGAGATTCTTAGAGAATCAGTTTTCAGAGATCCTTCAGCTTGTTCTCTGATTTCTTTCCTCAAGCAAACATTTGACTTCACACTGAGCCTTTGCTCTTAATCACAAAAATCTTCTGCTTTGTTGGTTGGCTGCCTAATTGAGTCTCTCTTCTCATCAGACAATCTTCTACTTCCTAAAGAGTGAGACTTCTGAAACATGCACATGCAAAGAGCAATCACCTTTTCCTTAGGAGTCCTTGGAAGTGTAAGTTCAGCTAGCAAGACAAGACTTGTCTTCACCAAAATGATACACTCTAGCAATAAACTTCATCTAACAATAGAATCATTGAACAACTTCTTACCTTCTCCAGGAGTAAATGACAATCCAACAATAGAATTGTTGAAGCATTTCAACAATTTTTTAAACTTTATCTTTACAACAGCTCATGTGGGAAAGCAGCTTTAACATATTTCTATTTAGCAAATGAAGAGCATGAAATTCAGAAACGTAAACTAATTTAACCACATAGACTCTGAAACATAGTTATGTGGTTGAGACTTGAACCGAGTTCCTAATGAAACCAAAGCCTGGGCTGTTTCTACTACAACATACTGCTCTGTGCAATTTAGCGAGGATTAAGTCTTGAAACTTGCTTGTTAAATTTCTTTGTATAAGTCATCAAGGAGTTTCAGTTATCCTTTCTGTAAAAATGCAAATAAACGTCCAGACAAAGCATTAGAAATCGAAAACTCTCAGAGTGCATGCAAACTAAAGACTAATTTTATTTGGGATACCCAGGTTATGTATACATTTAGGAAGGATGTGGTAGTCAAAACTAGTATTAACCAAATATTCTGCTTATTCTCTTCTGGCACATAATTAGATTGCACTTCTTCACTCCCTTGGATTTATTTGTATCTGTACAAGCTGCTTTGGCCAATTAAACACACAACGAAAGTTTGAGAGCCAATGCACAATTTGACACATTCTTGCTTTCCCTCTGTCATGGCAAGTGACAATATTTGAGATGGTGGCTGCTTCACCATTCTGGGTCCAGGAGTGAAGAATGTGGAACAGAGCCCACAATCCAACGCACAGCAAAATGTAGTATTAGCATAAAGTAGTCCTATATTGTCACAAGTTTCAAAATTGTGGAGGTTGTTTGTTACACAAGCATATCCTAGCCTGTTCTGACTGCTATGGAAATTGGTGCTTAGTAGTGAGTTCTACATAACACCACCACCAAAAACAACAACCACAACCATAACTGAATATATGTTGCACTTTCCTAGTGATCATTTGGCAGGTGGTAAGCAAACATCAAAAATTGGAGAGATGGTTTTCCATCTTACTCAGTAGCAAACGTTTGGTAAAAATGTTATCTGCAGTAACTGGAGAAAGAAGTCAGAAAACGGAATGTTAGTACTGAGCTATCATATGAAAGAAATGAGCTCTGAAGACAATGGACCCATTTGCAAAAGGAAATAGCAGGATATGGAAAGAATTATGAAATTCAGGGATTCTTAGATTTGGAAGAGGCAGCTGCTTCGTCTTCCCCCAACAACTAAAACACAAAACCAAAAAAGCTTTTGAAAAACAAGGATTGATTAGAACTCAGCCTTATTACAAGGATCAAATCAAGGGTATGATTGAACTAAAATGTCTCAGAATAATGTCATGATGCACAGTAAATCCCTCACTTGGACAAAAGGGCTCAGAGAAGAGACAGCAAGAATGGCTTTTTGAAGTCTGCTGTACTTGAGGTACCCACAAATAAATCAAGAATGCAAGGGTGAGAATTGTGGGGTTGAGAAAGTGAACACACACAAGCCACACGCAGACCTATATACATAATCTAGAAAGTTCAACTAGGAAAAAAACCCCAAATAGTACTAATTAGAATATAATGGATAAGCCTAGTATGATGGTTAATTTCATGTGTTCAGTTGACTGCACCACAGATTGCCCAGATATTTCATCAAATATTATTCTGGGCGTGTCTTTAAGGATGCTTTTCAATGAGATTAACATTTGAATTGGTATACTGAGTAAAGCAGATTGCCTTCCCTGAGGTGGTGGCCCTCATCCAATCAGTTGAAGGTCTGAATAGAGCAAAAAGGTGAATCATCTTTCTAATAAGAGAGAACTTCCCCAGCCTGACTGCCTTGAGCTGGGACATTGGTCTTTTCCCGACTTCAGATGAACTGAAACATCAGTTCTTCTTCGGTCTCCATCTTGTTGGCTTTTAGAATGGAACTTACACCACTGGTTCCTCTGGTTCACAGACCTTTGGACTCAGACTCTACTATATCATCAGCTGTCCTAGCTCTCCAGCTTGCTGTTTGCAGATCTTGTGATTTCCCAGCCTCCATAAATGCATGAGCCAATTCCTTATAATAAATCTCATTCTGTCTCTTCCTTTTTTTTTTTTTAAGGTTTTTTTTTTTTTTTTTTTTGGTGAGGAAGATTGGGCTTGAGCTAACATCTGTTGCCAATCTCCCTCTTTTATTTTTTTCTCCCCAAAGCCCCAGTACACAGCTGTATATCCTAGTTGTAAGTCCTTCTAGTTCCTCTGTGTGGGATGCCACCAAAGCATGGCTTGATGAGCAGTGTGTAGGTCCATGCCCAGGATCCTGATCAGCAAACCCCAGGCCATGGGAGTGGAGTACATGAACTTAACGACTTACCCATGGGGCCCACCCCATTTTCTCTCTCTCTCTCTATATATATATCTTATTGATTCTGTTTCTCTGGAGAGCCCTGACTAATACCCTTAGAAAATGTTTATGTGACTTATACAACCAAAGAAACTTTCAGCATGCACTAAACAATCTGTGATCATAAAAATATTAACCTTGGATCCTGAAACTTTCTGTGATCAAGAAGTGGTCCAAGAAAGCTACTCAACCCCAAAGAGGCTATATTCTCCAATGCCTACTATGGATGTGGACAAAGATAATAGGTGAAAGAGGTCCTTCCAGAAAGCAGAACCAAGGGACACAGAGAACAAGAGCCTCAAGAGTTCCTTCCAAGGAGTGGAATCTGCCTGATCAAAGAATATCCCATTTCCAATGAAAGGAGTCCTTGCAAATGTCTGCCTTGTGAAATTTCAGCATATCCATAAACCAGCATCTCCTGCCCAACTCCTATTCTTTATTCTGAATAGGAGTGTTTCTGCCCCATCCTCCAACGTATGTTAGTGCGTGGAGGGGGAAGATTAATTTTTATTTCATGGATCTCTACATCAAGAGGAGCCACATCTGGGCCTGAGGTAGAGACTCAACACATCACCCAGAGTGTGTGGATCTTAAGCTTGATACTTTGATCAGATGGGACTCTGGGATTGTCTCTTTCAGAGATGAGAAAAAAGTATTTTGTGTGTAAAAAGGAGAATGAATTGAATATTTGGTGACATGAGGGGAGGCTCTGAATGCTCATAATTGCTCATCACCAAGTATTCTGGTTCTTTACCTTCTGAAATATGGTAGGACAGCACTTCTTCTGCTCCTTTCCCCCCAACTCCTACTTAAAATTAAACATGGCCATGAGAATCAAATCAAGCATATCTCACTTTTCAATAGCCTTAAGAGCCAGTGTGTGTTCTGCCACATTTTCTCTTCTCTGTCTCAGTAACAGGAAGCATTATAAATAGTGACTGTTTTGTCAGCCTGGATTCTGGGGTAAGGAGACATGGAGCAACTCTCCCTGCTCACCTATACCATATTCGAAGTCCCCAAGATTTGGGAGTTGTTTGTTACTGCAGCGTAACCTAGACTGTGCTAACCGCTTCATAGAACATGCACCTCCTCTTTAAGTGTGGTCTGCAACCAGCTGCTTCACTGTTCACAGTACCAGCCCGGCCCTGCAAGGACTTAAGTCTGCAACTCCTGAAGACAATTTCTAAAGTTTCCAGCACTAAAATTTTGTGTTTCTCACTCATTTCCCTCCCTCCGAGCAGAACTACATTTAAATTGAATTTGGACTCTGTAATAAAACATCTATAAACTTTAGACTGTGGAATCCTAGATTTGAGCCTTGAGTTCATCATTTACCAGCTATATGTACCTTGATGAGTAGCTTATCTTCTTTTATAGTTGATTAATTTGCCTACTAAAAATAAGATAAATACTAGCCATAATTACCTGACAGCAAACCTAGTGAGGAAATAAGATACATGAAAGTACTTTGCCAAATGAAAAGCACTGGGTTATTATTATTCCAGTAATAGTTACTTCTCACATTCCAGTTATATGTGTATATCAGAAACCCTTTCTCCCTCTCTATTAAACTCCTACTAACTCCTCACCAGTTAGAATGAGTCTGTACTTACCCCACCTTCAGTGGAGATAAACTTCCTACTGATTTTCATGTATCTGAAGACTAATTACTCCTCAGAATTTTTTGTGAACCAACTTATATCCTCAACCCACACCCATCAAAGTCATTCAATACATAAAATCATAATATTCATTTGTTGTTTTCAATTATTTTTACCTAAGTGCTTTGCAAAATAACAAATCTACACAAAAGACTTTTTTTCTTGTATACTAATAACTTTGTTTAGTATATCTCTATCAATAGTACTTAACACAATATGCCTGTATTACAGCTCATTTTCTGTCTGTCTTCTACACTAAATTTCCAGCCCTTTGAGGGATTATGTCTACATATATTTTTGCATGTATCCAAATACTTGTTCATAAAAGGTGCTCAATTAATAGGTTGGATTTTGCATATTTAAATTAGCACATTTAAACTTAAGTCTAATTAAAACTCTAAAATAGTATTATAATATAGACATAACTTCTAATATATATTTTATTTGCTACCAAGTACATATTGATCTCATCAAAAATTGTTTATAGTTCTACCATAGCCCTGTATTACCACCCTAACGCCGCCAGCATATTATAGTTTGGGAAGAGCACAAGCTCTGCAACTTGCTAGCTGTGAGGTCATGGACATTTTTTCAGCCCTTTGGAAGCTCAGTTTACTTATCTATACAATGGAGATGGTATTACTCATCTCATTGCCCTGCTGTGGGGCTAACCGAGCAGTGGGCAGGAAGTTTCTGGTGCATTATAATCATCCAAATTTCATTCCTTACCAGATTTGTGAAGGTGGTCTATCTTTCACAGCATTGCTTTTCCTCTGGGTATGGACTGGAACTTTTCCTCCTTTGCCTTAATATACTGTAAGTTGAAAAACTGAAGACTAAAAATGCAAAGGAAACCCTGCCTTCTTTTACAGTCTTTGAATTAATAAGCAGAAGGCTGCGTTAGAAGCATAATAAGCATAACAAATATCCTATATTGCCTTCACTGAAGTAGCCAATTCAATTAAAAAATTTTCCCATTTGTCATTACAATGATAACCAATGGATATTATTTTACATAATAGCATATGATATTTTTTCATATAAAAATGTATATAGTAACGTACATGAATGTATGTATGGGAAAATGCTACATAAATGTAAGTTGATTTTTAAAACATTATCATTATTTTATGCTTTTGTTACTTAAGAATGAAAGCCAGTTTGCATTCCTCATTTGTTTGGTCAATACAAGTGAAAGTCTTTATTTTGGGGTAATATTAGCCAATATTAGCCAGTTCAATTGGAGGTTCTTCTTCTAATGGCTTTGCCTATATCTGCTTCAGTTATATTTGATAAATGAAACAACAATGTCATTCATTCAATTTTTTCAGGATGCTTCATAACAATATCAAATAAGTCACCAGTTTTAAATGTGTGCTCTGTACATACAGTAATGACTCCTACATCCCATCTGAGTTGTGAAGAATATATATTAAGGCTATGTCAAACAACAAAAATGTACTTTTCTGAGGAATAAATTTGTTTACTGTAGTTTTTCCTGATTAGTGGTTTAAATCAACTCGACTTAAGTCAAAATCAGCTGGCGCATATCCTTAAATCTTTGAATAAAATATTGGATGGTGTACAGAGTGATGTCAATTAAAATTACTTTTCTCTTTGCCTTGAACTTCTCTGAAAACTTGCCAGCCTCTATTTGTTCATTACTTAGTGCAATACAGTCTCGTTTGTTCAATATCGTAAGATGGTGGGGCTTGGTCCCCAATAAGCCGCATTTCTAAATAAAGTCAACTCACATCTTTATATCCTAAATCTTTATTTTTAATGCTATTCTTTGCTAGGATGGGACACTTTATAACTATATAGCACTCTAGCATTCTCAAAGTGTTGAAAATACATAAGCATTGAAATAATTGAGGCTAACTCAAGGTCAACTCTGATGAACGCTCACTTTCATACTCCACAGTAGTACAATGTAGTAATTGTTATTAAGGTACATGTAGGAACTAATGAGGTGTGCGCAGATCTGCTTGCCCTTACGCTAAATGATCCCACATTGTTGAGTGTATTTCCTTTACTAGATTCGTTGTTCCGTACTCCACTGTCAGCAATTCTATCCATATGTTGTCAGTTCATTCATATTTGGTCATAGTTAAAAATTAGTATGTTTACTATGGAGAGAGAAAGTGGAGAATTAAGTAAGAAAGTGCTGAAAAAAATTTTCTTAAAAATTCCAACTCACTACTTATCTACCAGAAGAAGCCAGAAGTGTGATATTATTGTATTAGTTTAGGATGACTTTGTGTTGTTGTTTTTCCTATAGAGGTGGTTAATTTTTGTCTTTTTTTAAGGCAATAAAACATATACAACATAAAACTTACTATTTTAATCATTTTTTTAGAGATTGGTACCTGAACTAACATCTATTGCCAATCTTTTTTTTTTCTTCTCTTCCCCAAAGCCCCCCAGTACATAGTTGTATATTCTAGTTTTAGGTCCTTCTAGTTGTGGCAAGTGGGATACTGCCTCAGTATGGCTTGATGAGTTCTGCCATGTCCGCACCCAGGATCCAAACGGAGAAACCCTGGGCCGCCGAAGTGGAGCGCACGAACTAACCCACTCGGCCACGGGGCTGGTCCCTGTTTTAATCATTCTTGATAGTACAATTCAGTGGCATTGACTACATTCACACTGTTGTGTAACTATCACCTCTACACTTCTGCATAAGTTTTCAATCATCCCAAACAGAAACTCTGTACCCATCAAACAATAACTCACCTCTGACCCCTCCCCCTAATTCCTGGTAATCTCTGTTCCACTTTATGTCTCTGCGAATTTGACTATTCTGGGTCCCTCATACAAGTGAGGACAAAATATTTCACTTAGCATAATCTTTTTAAGTTTCATCCATATTATAGCATGTATCAGAATTCCATTCCTTTTTAAAACTGAATAGTACTAAATTATATGTGTATACCACATTTTGTTTATCCATTCATTCATCAATGGACACTTGTATTGCTTCCACCTCTTGACTATTTTGAATAATGCTGCTATTCACACTGGTACACAAATATTTATTTGAGTTCCTGCTTTCAATTCTTTTGAGTATGTAGTCAGAAGTTGAATTTCGGGAGTATATGGTGATTCTATGTTTAATTTTTGAGGAACTACCAAACCGTTTTCCACAGCTACTGCATTATTTTATATTCCTACCAGTAACGCAAAAAGTTCCAATTTCTCCACAACCTTCACATCAGTATTTTTTAAATAATAGCCATCTTAAAGGGTGTGAAGTGATAGTTTAGGTGACTTTTGAGTAATACAGTTTTACATATCTATTGATAGGGCCAAGAGTATGAAAATATGCAGCATCTGAGCAATGCCTAAGGTCACCCATCTCTGGTTAAAATTTCTCAGATATAAAATTAAACTAAGATATATCCGTTAACAATATATATTGTACCACTCACTGTGTTGAGCACAATTCCAGGCACAAGAGTACCGCCATGTGCCCATGATGAATTCCAACGTATATGAGAAATTGGATCCAATGGTTCTTTAACAACTTCTTGTAGCAATAAGAAGAATTTGTCTGTTGAGATGTGGGAGCAGGAATACTATCTTAGATTTAATTCTTCGTTTCAGTGCTTGTAAGATGCTCTGATATGTACTATCACTTTTGACAGAGTCTTTGTCCTTGTGTGTAAAATGGCGATCATCTCTGAGAGGTTAGTATGCAAGACCAGAAAGCGTATCAACTTTTCTCTGATGGCTCCTCCTGACCCTCCAAATCCTTTGAGCTCCAGGACATACGACCACCATATTTTGTCTGGATATGCTCTTTGGATCTGAATGGACTTCATATGCAACATCCTAAATGTTCTACTCCCATGCTTATGTGCTTATCTTTCTCTCTCCCTTGAGAGTTTGCAGGTCTTTGAAGGCATGACTATGACAGTGAGAAGAGGGGTGGCCTGGCCCATGGCCTGCCTTCATCAATTAATCATTGCACTCTCCCTCTGGGCTTGGAAATCACTCCAGTATCCTTCTCAGGACACACACAGCAGCCACAAGCAATTATTTCTGTTTTGGCCTTCAAGTCACCCACCAGCCCACCCTGGATTACTCCAACTATCTCACATTGCAGGTGGAGAAACGAGGCTCAGAATGTTGATCTTTCCACTAGTGCCCCTCTTATAAGTCTCCTTTTAAAAGATGAAGAATTCAAGATCAGATAGATTTGAGATACTTGGCTGAAATTCCAGGATTCCTGAATCCTAGGCCAGTGTCTTCCTGCTATCATAGGAAATTTCTCACAAAGGTGGAGTTTACCTTTTCTTTTGATCTAAGATTAAAAGCAAGAAAAAATATGCCAAAACCACTTTCTTTTTTCCCTCTGTGAGTCAAATGTCCTTACTAGGACACTGAAAGTTAGAAAAAAGTTCTGACTGTAAATTTGCATTTTTCTATTTACTGACTTAATATTTGTTCAGTACAAGTTTATCCTGAGATCTTCCTACTAATATTGTGTTTTTAAGCCTCATTGTTTTCCCATGTATTTTTTAATTTAACTAAATAAATTAAGAACATAGGTAAATCTGAGAGTTGAAGCTCCAAATGTGATCGTCCATAACTTAAAAATATTGCAATCTGGCCATGTCTCCTGAACTCCAAATATTTATCTCAGGGGCAATCTTTCTTTGCCTAGCAATCCAGGGCCAAGGTTTAATTTGGCAGGCAACCAAATCCTCCCCGGTAACTTGGATCCTTGAATGACTGACTGCCTTTAAAAGGCTCTGTTTTATTAGAGTATGTGATTTAAACATGAAGGCAAGTGGTGAAATCATGGCCAGGGAGACTATCTGAATATAAGGTCTACTCTCAAGAGAGGATTGATTTGGAGTCTATTAAAATGAAATTATGCTGGGCCATAACGTAGGGCATTTGTGCTATAAGCCATGTCAACAGAGCATTTCCATATGCACTGCAACATTGTATACAGGAGGGGATCATGGTGGCAGATTTGTATATACCAGCCCATCCACCGCCAGAGGTTGCTCCTGCCCATAGAGCTTTCTCCTACTCAGCCTTTAATAAACAACCTCTTGTCTTCCTACAGTTTCTCTGGTCCCCAGGCCAGATACATTATCTTTCTCTGTCCTCCCTTGGTGCCCTGTATCTTTGCCAGGACTCTTATCATGCTTGGGTGTAAATGTCAACTTTCTTATATGTCACACCCAAGAGATCATGAGTTCCTTAAGCACAGGAAATGATTTTCATGTGCTTTGATATCCTCAGTACCTAACATAAGAGAAGGTGCTCAATAAATATTTTTGAATGAATGAGCATAAATTGTGGGCAAAAATCCGTGAATTTACTTACTTAATTGGTCTCCTGTCTGTGCATGTCTCTATCATGGCACTTAGCCTATGGCTTTGTAAATATTTAATGACTTACTTGTCACCCTGCTATGTTGTAAATGCCTTCAGGGCAGGAACTGTAAGATAGTCATCTAGGTGCTCCTGGGTGCCTCTCCATAGTGAGGACTCAGCATATGAGCACCTGTTTGTCGAAGGGCATCCTGACCTGCTGCCACCCTCCTCTCCAGCATCGTTTGGCATCACTTCTCACCACTCCCTCCATGACAGGTTACAATAAACATCTCCCTGGTGGCTCACATTTGCCTCTGTATATTTGCATTTGCTATTACCTCTTCCGTCCTGTATACTTCTCTCCTTCTCATCTAATTTGTAATTTTCCTTTAGGCCCAGCTTAAACAACGCCTCTTCCATAAGGACTTGCCTGACCACTCATTTCAGGTTGGGCTAGATGCTTCTAAGACATGTTCATGTAGTCCCTGATGCTTGTTCTATCAGCACCTTTATTCTACTTTGTTATTCCTTTGTAACAGAATATCTTTTCTGAAGTGTAAAGTCCATGAATTTTGCTCTCCAATGATTTCCCAGCATCCACACAGTGCTTGGCATGGGTTAGATACCTAATAGATATTTTTGAAGAATCAGCATTCAAGTTTTCCCACAATCTGGCCCCACACTACCCAATTTGCCACATTTCCCATTACCTTCCAACTCAATCTCTTTATTCCATAAAATGTACAGTTCTCTCCCTCCCCTATAGTTCTGCCTGGAATGCTTGCTTTGCACTTCCTCCCAACTCTGCGTAAATCTCATTCTCGCCAATAAACTTTCCTTGACTTCACCAGCACCCATTTATTACCCGACCCTCAGAAATCTATTATATTATCACCTGCACCACATGGATTATTTCCTGAGGAAATTCCACCTTGTGTTGCTTGTTGAATGTGGCATTTGCCTCCCCAGCCACAAAATTTGCTTTGGTTGCGTCTGCTGCAGCACCAGCTCTACTCTATGGTGCTCCCTTCACACACCAGTTCATTCAAGCTGGGCAAGACCAGACTCCATAAACACAATCCAGCATTATTATGAACGTGTGAAGGGAAACAGAGGGCATGAAAAACACGCTGTGAGAAATTGTTTTTGATATTGCAAAAGAAGCATCAGTATAGCCAACGTGGGCAAACCAACTGCCATGATTTTATTGGTCTTCTTTGCCCTTATTTTATGGTTTTTTGTTATTTTTACAATATATTTTCTGTGTTTGAGGCCTTTAGATTTCTAAATCTAGCCCTGAGACAGGTTTCAACAAGTTATCTTTGACTTCAATTTCAGAGCATTTTTCACAGGATTGGGAAGTAGCAGACCGTAATTCTAGACCTTGCAACATGTCCCTAAGTAGCTCTGTGATCTTTTGCACGTCACATATCCTTTCTGCATCTCTAAAATGAAAGGTGATGTTTGAATGATTGTAAATGGCCGGGGTAAGGATGGCACACTTTTCTAAGCCTTTCTTCCACCACTCTCCTCTCATATTTATCATCACATTCATTACTGCCCCCATGTATTCACTCCATCAGGAAAGCCATCCTGATTGTTTGTTTTCAACTAGCTGGTGTTCACTTCCCTTGCTCATCATGATTCAAAATTTGCTTCTTCAAAACTAAGTGCCCCACAAGGATGCCAGTTCTTTCTTTTTGCATAGTTTATTTGATAGAATCTTTAATTTTCTGGTATTCCTTATATACTTCTTTTAAATTCTTTGTATTCTAATACATTGTAACGTCCACAGAGTGTAACTAAATGATCTCCTGATAGTAAGAACCAGAGCACCGAAACTCAGGCAAAATGATAAGTTGGCAAAAAGGATGTTGCTTAAGCTTTGTTCAGAGAAAGAATAAGGCCAAGGAAAGAATTGGTCTCTCGCTTAGGGAGTACAATGTCATGTTTAGAATGACAAAAAGTAGATATGTCCAATTCTTATTTTCTTCTTATTTTCTGCATTTAAGAGGCTGAGCTTTAAACTGCTAAAGAGAGAGCAGCCACCCGATAAATCATTGGGTAGAAGGTAAGAGGGTGCTCAAATGCATTAAATAATGAAGATTCCAGATTAATATCAGTGAAATCACAGGGTAGAGAGGATACAGGATTGCACATGTATTTTAAGTTTCTGCTGATAAATCAGGAGATATGAGTAGAAGGGCTGGCAGAGAACAGGAAATGTGAAGTGGTTATCAGACAAAAAGGCTGGGAAAGGTAGTGGGTAGTGACTAGGATGATGCATACTGTGACTGGTTTGTCCAGATTTGCATCCTGGTTCTACCACTTTCTAGCTGTGTGGCCTTAGGCAAGTGGTTTACCTCTGTGCTTCCATATCCTGAGATATAAGAAAGACATGATAATAGTTACCTTTCATTGGTATGAGCACTAAGTTAGTGAACTTTGCCAAGCGTGCGGACTAGCTCCCACCAAAGGGTGAAAGTCAGGAAATGTCAACAAACATTTTTTTTGACATGGTTCTTCTTCAATAGTCTTGAGTAGACTAATAAATAAGCCGAACTTGAGTGTTTAGGAAAGAAAACATTGATTCCTAGGAGCCGTATGGATTCCTGAGAAGCCATGTTCTTAGCCAAGTAGGACTGAACTCATGACCTATTTGATACACACAAGATAGCAGATCAGTGGAAGTCTACAGTGAGTGTCTGTCTACATTCAGCCAAGTGTGAATCGACACTGCTCACAATGATTGTATAGACGTGACAAGGAAATCAGGGGAAAGTATGAAAGCCCATTTCAAAGAGATGTGGAGATGGAACAACTTTCCCCAAAGCTTGCTGATTAATAATTTGCCAACAAGCTGCAGGAGACTGTTTACATGTGGGACCCAGGACTCTGTTTTTAGTTTCATTTTGTTTAAAATCCTCGCCTAGAACCTGTGTGAAAAATATAAGAAAACAAGGTAATTATGTCTGTATCTTTCACCCAAAGGGGAAAGTTGGATAAATGATAACAGATGAATGAAACCAGTGAATGAAAACAGCTCAATGATTTTCATTATCTGCCGTGTTAGGACAATACAAAGATAGTTTTAGGGGTTAAATGTAAACTGCTATATTTAGACTGAAGGATGTGAGAGGTATGACTTGGCACCAATTCTTGTTTTCCAGCCATCTAAAGTCCAATGTTAGGTAAGGATATCACATGCCTTTGAGACACTAATAGGAACCCATTCTCCAGACAAAGGAAGGGGCTACTCTCTCTGTGTCTCCAGATGTGGTTAGAACACACCTGGAGAAGAAGCAGCGCCTGACCTTGCAGCACTTGTCATGTGCAGGAGTTGTTTTGAGCACTGCGCATGCACTGACAGAGTTAAGTCTGTGTCACTTCTTGATGTGATAACTTAAAATGGAGGTTGAGAAACCAGACAGTGTCTAGAGGAAGTAATCAGGATGGTAAGAAGCTAGGATGTCCCTAAGCAAAGTAAACATGCAGAAGATCTGAACACCTTTAACTTATTTTCAAATATTAGCCTGGAAAGGACAGCTAGGATCAAGAGATGGATGTAACTCTAAGGTCTAATTTAAGGAAAATCTTTTAATACGAGTATAGAGCACTTTCTGACCCTGGAGGGCCCGTGTCAAGCTGGAGAATCTCTAGTGAAAGAACCTGTGAGGCAGACCTTGCCCGGGCTGGGTTAGATGACTCCTGGAGTCTCTTTCAATTCTGCATCCTGTGGCTCACTGTTAACAAACGACGATTGAAAAACTACTTTTTAAATTAAAAAAATAAGATTGTGTGATTTATGACATTCCATCTACACCATAAAATCTTTCACTCTCCACTACTTTTCAGGTTCCCACATTACAAATATGCTGTTAAGATAAATCACAATTTTAGATGAAAGAGAAGTAAAATAATGACCTAAAAAGGTATAATATCCAGGAAAATGTCCCTGATAACCACTCCTTTTTCTTCAAGTCCATAAGGAAAAGAGACTGCAGTGCTGGCTCTGTCCCTTGTCTGATTCCATAAATGCTCTGCCCCTGGGGACTGAAATAGGGAGCTGAACCACAATTCCTTCTCATGTTTTTCTATCTTTCATCTTCACAGAGGTGTGCTACTGAAGAGAGGCGATTATGTGCCATCAAGTGCTCCCAGAATGTCAAAATCTGGCTCTCCTTAAAAGCCCCTTTTCCTCTTTAAAGGCACAACTCACAGAATTGTTTTTTGAGGTATGTCTTCTCTCCAAACTTTTCTCTTCACTCACCATTTTCTTGCAAACCCAGGATAGAGCCACAATTTTTCAACTGGCGCCTCAGACATTTCTGCTGTGATCTGTCACTTCACATTCCAGATGAAAATGTTTGCTTCCAGTGTCTTTTTAAGATAAATATGCTGCCTAGATTGTACCTGTTCCAAAAATTGTTGATAATTCTTCATCTCACCTTTTTTCCTTCTATGGCAAATGGCTTGTTGCAACCAATGAAAGTCAGACTCTATTTATAAGGAGGAATTGACTCCTCTTCTGGAACATTTTATTATCCTTTAACATGAAGACAGACCTTGGTTTGTTGGCCCAAGATGATTTTCAGCAAAATTATGTCCACATAACAGCAGTAGTGATTAGGCTCCCATTGGGGCTATCTGTCCTGCTGTCAGGGAGTAGGGAAAAGTCCGTGGTGCAATTCAATGTAGGAAATGCTGACACTGAGTTGTGGGGAGACTAAATACAGGACATGCTAGATTGTGGGAGTCGTTTTTCCTCTAGTGGGCCATTGACACCCATTATGAAGTTGAGCCTAATTCTTAAGAAGTATATTAAATTCAGACAGAAACTGCAGCTACCAAAAGACACTATGTTAAAGAAACCAGAGGAATGGCCAGGCCAGTGGTGCAGCCATTAGGTTCTCACCTTCTGCTTTGGCGGCCCTGGGTTCCCTGGTTCGGATCCCAGGTACAGATCTACACACTGATTACCAAGCCATGCTGTGGCAGGCGTCCCACATATAAAGTACAGGAAGATGGGCACGGATGTTAGCTCAGGGCCAGTCTTCATCAGCATAAAGAAGAAGATTGGTGGCAGATGTTAGCTCAGGGCTAATCTTCCTCATTAAAAAAAAAGAAAAGAAATCAGAGGAAACAAGATAACATGGCTCATATTTGCCAGTTCTTCCAGGCAGGAGGCCTACAGGATAGTGGTAAGAGGTTGGGTGGGGCTGCCTAGGTTTAATTTCTGCCTGGGATTTAAGTTTCAGGTCTCCGTGAAACTAACATCTGTGCTGTCTCCACCACATCAAGCTGCCTCCCTCTGCTCTCTTATATTTACTTGAGAACTCAGAACATATTAAGCCTTCATTACGTCTGTGTGGAATACATGAAGAGACCAAGATGTTGGATGGCTTATTTAAAAGATAGCCTGATTTGAGTCCCTGATCCCCATCTATGCTGAAAACTTTTCACAGTCATAGACAAGTCACTTTGGCTCTTGAGCCATTATTTTGTCATCTGTAAAGTGGGACTAACACTACTTGCTCTAGTGGCAACACATCAGAGGCCCTCTCTGATTCTGTCTCTGTAGGGAGTCAGGTGTGGGAAAAGTTGGCCATTTTCAGAGAGTGCATCAGTGACTCCCTGCCTGGCCTTCTTGCCTTCTAAAGACATTGTCCTTGGCCATACCCTGGGAGGACTGGGGGCTTGTTTTACAAGCACAGAAAATTTTCACCACTGACTTTTGGAGACAAACACTACTATTTCTTCTGAGGCTGATGGAGAAAAATTAGTTAAGAAGTGAGGGAAATAAAATGCTCTACATGCAAATACAATAACTATAACCAGAGGGAAAACATCAGAAATACAGTGGTCTTTAATTAAGACTAAAACTAATAAGCAGACTTGTTGCAAATACTGTTCAGATGGAGTCTCAAGCTCCAGACACCGTCTACATTGAATTACCTCCTACAAAGCTGAAGTGTAACTCAGCTCATCCTCAGGAAGATTAAGCTGAATTTACTCCGATTCACTTCTGTGTCAGGACATCTGGCACACTGCAAACATTTCTCCCCATATGTTTGCTTCTAGTGCCCAGGCAGAAATTCTCCCAATAATGGTCACCATCCAAAAGCTGAGGATTCGTGCATCTTGGAACCCATCTTATCTTGCTAGGGCTGTGTATCTTGTGTAGTTTAAGCAACATAAATTTATTTTTTCACAGGTTTAGAGTTCAAGATCAAGGTGTTGACAGAACTGATTGCTCTTCTGAGGCCTCTCTCTTTGGCTTGCACATGGCCGTCTTCTCCCTGTGTCTTCACGTGGTCTTCCTTCTGTACCTGTCTATGTCTGCATTTCCTCTTCTCATAAGGACACCAGTCATACTGGATCAGAGCCCATCCTAATCATATCATTTTGACTTAATTACCTCTTTCAAGATCCTACATCCAAATACAGTCACATTCTGAGGTACTGAGGGTTAGGGCTTCAACATAGTAATTTTGAGGGGACCCAATTCAGAGCCCCATTTCCAAATTCTGGACAGTGTTCTGTGAGATGTTACTAAGTGTTCTGGGCAAAATTAAAAGGTCAAACAGAAACTATGCACTGTTATCTTCTTGGAGCTTCATGCTGCATGCAGTGACTACAGATATTCTCCTGGATTCTTCAGTTCTCTGAGCTGATACATTCCCTTTTGGCTTAGGTAGGTTTAAGTTTGGTCTACTTTTGCTTGCTACTTAAAGAAATATGACCTGTTATGTTACACACCATGGCCATAGGGAGTCCCCACCCTATCCCTTTACCTCCCATTGACAAGGACATCTCTTGCTTACTCTCTTCAACCTAAGCTCTAAAATATCTAGCTTCCCGATTTTTCCTTAAATGCCTAATGCTTCTCTCCTTTTTGAGGGTTCCTTTTCATTCTGTTCTTCCTAATTATCCTTCATAGGATCTCCTTCCAACTTACTTGGGGCAAGGATAATGTTGTTATAATAAACCTCCCCAAGTCAGATCAACTGGGGATGTCTTGAGAAAGGGAGTTAGGGATCCAAGGGGCTGTTTGGAAGGCAGATGTACAATATTGTTATTTGCAAACATAAACACTGCTCTCTCTCAAAATTTTATTGCAAGTCTAATCCTGTCTCTGATGAATAAATCATCCTGTGTCAGATGAAATCGCCATTATATAGTGACGTCTTTGGCACAAAATCACCTGAAAGTCAAATAGGCAACTGCTCACACACCATCTGGCCCCTCTGCAACCCCCTGTTCTCACTCCATCCTTTCAAATACCATATTGGCTCTGTCAAATTGTCTTTCTATATGCATGAAGATGGGGTATTAGAAGGAGCGACAGCATCCTGAGAGAGCTGGGCATCTGTCTTCCTTGCAATCTGCAAGTAGCTTAAAAACCCCCCAAATGAGGGCCTATTGTCATAAATTCTGAAATAGTCAACTTACACTGTATCCCTCTTTTTATATGTGTGTGAACTGAGGTCCGGAGAGTGAGGAGGAATTGATCATGTCTGAGAGTAATTTCCTAGTAGAGCTCAATTGGAATCCAGGTCACTGGGTACCTGAATAAGTGATCTCTCTACCCTGCTGATTCCTTTGAACACAGGATGACATTTCTGATCCTAAATCAGCAGTCTCTCCTTTGAAGTGGTCAGGAACTCCTTATGTGACATCTCTTCTTTAAATCAAAGGCGCCTTTGGGATTTCAGCTGGAAGCTAGAGAACAGACAAAATCTAAGCATCCTTAACGTTAAGGCCTGAGGACATCTGTAACTTCAGTTTCATCAACACAAAGCTGCAATGTTTTAAGCCAACTCACGGGAGCCAGGAATGTAAAATATAATCTGTTAAATAACAAAAAATCAAGCAGGACCCAGGAACTCACAAAAAAGACCAGGAAGCCATGGAAAGAATGGCTTTACTTGCAGTAGAGCTGAGAGACACCTACAATGGGTGATTGAGGGAGGAGTGGAAAAGCACCCATCCTCCAAACATTTTCCTAATAATCCTGCCTTAGTGCCTAAAATTCCACCACTTGTGCATGATTTGTTTGGGTTTCCAACCTTTTCTGCTTTTTAGAAGTCTCTTATCGAATGGAAACAGTCCTGGAATACATGAGACCGCTTTAGGAATTTGCCTGTTGCAGACTGATTTATGTTCCCCCTAAATTCCTATGCTGAATCCCTAATCTCCAATGTTCCTGTATGTGGAGACAGGCCTTTAGGATGGTCATTAAGGTTGAATGAGGTCATTAGGGTGGGGCCAAATCTAATAGGACTGATGTCCTTATAAGAAAAGTAAGAGATACCAATTTTTCTCTCTCTCTGTCCCTACACACAGAGAAGAAGTCCTGTAAGGACACAGCAAGAAGGCAGCTGTCTACAAGGTAGGAAGAAAGGCTTCGGGAGAAACCAAACCAGATGGCACTTTCATCTGGGACTTCTAGCCTCTGGAACTGTGAGAAAATGGGTTTCTGTTGTTTAAGCCAACCAGTCGTGGTGTCTTGTTATGGAACCTCGAGCAGACTAACACTGTCTAACTGAGACAACTATACAAATAAGCTTCAAATCCTTCCTCTGCATTCTCCTTACTCACCCAGAACCTCCTTTGCATGTTACAGCATTCTAAGTGAGCCCTTACCCACTCCTTTGTGACTGGTGTTTCTGTCTTGTTTGGAACTTGCTACTACCCTTTACCTGAGATGTCCAGGCTTTATTTTCCTGTTTTTGACCCTCATCCCTCTCAAAAAATCTTTAGCTCACACCCCTTAAGTCTTTTTGACTCAGAGTGGTGCTATCCAGATCCTAGGATAGTTACTTTAACATTAAATTATAAAGAAAACATTATTCCTACAACCGCTACCTGACACAACCACTCTTTCCATTTAAGAACACATCACGTGGTAGCCAGTTTACCTATATCAGTTATCAGCCTCAGCTGCCCGACGTGTGCATTATTCTGTTTTACGGATGACAACACTGAGCGTGAGAGGTTAACTTAGCCACAGTCACCCCATCAGCAAGGGGAAGGTGTCCAGACCCGGGCTGAGCTGACTCTCAAGTCCACATTTCTATTTACCTCCTCTCTCTGCTCCCAGTCAGCAGATGAGACAAACGCCCTACTGACCAGTGAAGAAGTTTCAGGCAGTACCGTGCCATTCACCTCTTCCGGGGCTCCTATTTGGGCTTAGAAAATCTCCTCCAAGAATAACCTGGTACTGCTAAGAATATAATTCTTAGAATTCAGCCAAGTTAAACAAAGGTTAAGTTGTTGAAGGGCAGGTTGTTGTTTTTAAGAATCCAAATGGTTAGCCAGCTCTAATTTTCAGCAAGCTTAAGATTAATAGAGGGCAAATTGCAAGGCATATTTTACATGCCCCATTAAACTGGTGGGATTAAGTGTGCACAAAAAGTGATTGTCTTTTGATGTGAATAAAGCACAAAAAGCCGAGACAGAGGAGGCATGCCCCCTAATTTATGGCCCGATAGGAGACTTTCTCTGCAATTATCACCTTAACGTCAAAGAGCGTAATATACAGTAATGCTAAAAGGTACACAGCACAAAAGACATTGCATCTTTTGACACTTCTAGGAGGGCAAACTGTTCTCCCTTCCAATCAGGCCCTGCAGCTTCTCCCTAGTGCTGACAGCATTCGTGGCAAAGAGAGTCAGTCCATCCTGGTGGGGCTGTTTGTGTATTGATGTCTCTCAGGCGTAGCAGCCAAGGGCGCCCAGGACCACTTTCTTGGCATCCCATTTCCTTAAATCCCTCCAAGTGTCCTTTTGAGCAGATGTGGCTAATCGCATCCACTATGCCAATGTTTCCAATTGCTTGGCAATCATAGTATTAAATCTGAGTCTTGAAAAGGACTGAAAACTTGAATTTCTCCCCCAAGGTCTTGATAATTTGAATTTACCCAGAAAGATCCTAAAGGATTAGTGCCAAGGGATGAATCATAGCTCAAAGAAATCCTTTAAAAAGAAATAATTCCAGGAACACTTTAAAGTGCAGTAAAATCTCTATGAAAGGAAGTTCTTTGAGAAAGAGGAAGCTGAAGGATAAGTTGAGTCAGTGAGTTTTTACCAGAGCATCATTTGGGTTTCAATGATTGTTATTGAAAATTTCTGTGCCCTTCATAAAAATACAGCTGAAGTTATTAGCCATTATGCCTTTGGATATCCCTTATTCAAGGATTTAGATAATGAATTCCTGCTTAAATTTGCCCTCTCCTTTCTCCCTCATTCCTGAAACGATTGCTTAACTGTATGCTTTTTTGATGCAGTTAACAAAAGAGTAAAGCTACGTTTACAGCCCAAGAGTTTCAACATACTCAGTTCTGAAGCTTAGAAGATCCCTTCTGTCAGATGGATTCTGTTCTATCTCATTACTAAATGTCTTATCTTGCACTGTGCTCTAATCTATACACAGTCACAAGTTCTTTAAGAAGTCAACAGAGTACAAATCTTAAATTCAATTTGTTACTAAGAATCTATTCAGCAGCAGAAATCATGGAAAGATAAGGATTGGAATAGTCTTGAAAGGTCGCCTAATCTAACCCCCCTCAGAACCTTGAATTCCCTTGACACCTTGTTGCCACCGCCTACCTACTCATCTCTGAAGTCAGTGCACCCTCATCCACTCTGCTTGTGCTTCATTTGGTCCTTTATTATACTGTCTTATAAACTCCTTCATGGTGGGAAGTACCCCACCATCAGTAGCTCAACAGTAATTCACAACCCAACAGTACCTTAATAAGTGTTTATTAACTTGAGTCACATGCCAAGTCTCTTAGCAAAGCCAAAAAATAATATTTGAATTATTCCTCATTGATAATTGTGGTAGGCAGGAGACTTGTCCCCAATGACGTACACATTCTAATCCTCAGAATATGTTACCTTACATGGGAAAAGAGGCTGTGCTGATATGATTAAGTTAAGGATCTCGAGACTGGGAGATTACCCTGGGTTGTCTGGTTAGGCTCAATTTCATCAGAAGGATCCTAACAAGAGGAAGACGAGAAGGTCAGAGTCAGAGAGAAGATGTACTGATGAATACAGAGGTCAGAGATGAGAGATTTGAAGATGCTGGGTTTCACGATGGAAGGAGGTCACAATCAAGGAATCCAAGCACCCTCTAGAAGCTAGAAAAGGCAGGGAAATGGATGCCCCTCTAGAGCTTCCAGCAGGAATGTAGCTCTGGGTCTTTATTTTAGCTTGTTTCAGACATCTGACCTCTAGAACAGAAACATAATAAATAAATTTGTGTTGTTTTAAGCCAATAATTTGTGTTAATATGTTACGTTGGGAATAGGAAACTGATAAAATAATCTTGACCAGCCCAAGATTATCATTCTTAACCTTGGGCTGTCTGTAGCATCCTAGGACAAAAGAAGAAATGAAGGAAATGGAATGGAATTTGTACTGACCAGAGAGCATAAAGAGAGAATGTTTTTAGTTCTTCTTCAGAAGCTTTTAATATTTGTTTTTTTTAAAGCTTATTATTTACCTTTTTTTCTTAGCTGAGAATTAAATATACAAAAAATGTTCAAGTATTTGTGGATTCTAATTAAGTTAGAGTCATTCTAGATTTTAGCGTACCATTTTACTCTTTGTAACTTCTTAGTGTATGTATATAATATATACCATATGTACATACATATAGCCAGCTCTAGACATGAGAAACTATGTATGTATAAAACATTTCAAACATCTAAGACTGAAAGGATAAATGGGAATGCCTTTTAAAATTCTAATTAGTATCATTAAGTCATTGAGCATCTGTAAATATAAATTTAAGAAATACATTATCAGATGGAAGATGGGGGTATTAAAATAATTCCCTCAGGAAAATTGTCATTCTACATTTCAAAATACATCATTTCATTACAAAATTAATTCCACCGAAATGATCTATTATTTCACATTTATTAATCAAACTCGATTAGGTTGAGCAGAACTCTTTACAAATGGATGGACAGTGGGTGATGGAGTGACAACTACTGAAGATGACAACTCTGCTCTGATCATCAAGATCTGAATGTGGTTAAACTTGGGTTTTATAGCCATAGTCACTCCTACTGAAAAGAAAATGTGGAACATGGAATAATCTGGAAGTCTTGTTTATGATTCAAAGCCAGACTTGTGATTAGGCTTGTTTGCCTTCATGCAATCTTTGAAGATGAGACTACAAGGAAAGGACATTTGCGAGATCAGGCTTTATATAATTTAATAGGATGGCTCTGCTTCAGTGATCAAGAAACTCAACTAAAACATTATAATGACCCTGTGAGGTAGGCAAGGATTTGAGCGATGCAAAAATGATCCACAGGATGTGAAGTGAACTGGCCGAAGGTCATTTCTCTGCTCAGAGAGTCAGTGACCAGAAATCAGTTCCCCTGTCACTTGCTATTTCTGTCACATCACGATACCTCAAAGGGAAGAAATCTTGTGAAGCCTAGAATATCAAACAGCACATTCTTACTGGTCAAAAAGAAAGTGTATATTAGAGAGAAGACTTTGGAGGAAGGAAGAAAATTTTATGCTATTTTACTTTCTGATGCTCCACCCACAAGCCTTTGGATACAGGCAAAACATCATCCTCCCTCACATCAGAACCTGCTCCACACATTCTCTCCTCCCTGGCATCCTTCATGTATGCCCCTGCCTGGAATCTTCCAATAGTGGTTCTGCCAGGCCAGCATTCCCAGCTTCTAAGGACTAGTCCAGGTTAAATATGCTCTCTTCCTTCTCTGATTTCTTATTGAGCCTACGTTTTGGATCACATAGTTTGGAAATTATTGTAGCTTGTTTGGGGACACCTGTGCAATCACCAATTGGAGAACCGTCCCTTCTCATGGTCCACCATGAAGGGGCAGGCCTAAGTAGTCAGAGGGGGCCAATCAGATTTCTTTCCTAGGAAGCTGGACTGGGAGGCATTGAGGTCAGTCAGGGGTAGGGGTTTCAGACGAAAATGATGGTGGCTCATTATTGGCTCAGCCATACTTGGCTAAGAGCAAGATAAAGAAATTGAGGGATGAAAGAGAGATAGAAAACATTTTGAGGAGACAACCAAAGACACTCTACAAGAGAGAAGGAATGTAAGAAGGTAGCAGAGACGGAGGAACACTCAGCTCCTGGGTTTCCAGTGCCCAGTGCAGTCTCTCCAGTCTCTGGCTCCCTCTCCTGCCCTTTGATGAAGCGTTGACACCAAAAACCCTGGCTTCGCATCCCAGCTCCACCTTTCCCTGTCTGTGCAAACTGAGACAAGCTACTTAGTAATCACAGAGTTTAGTCTCCTCATTTACAGATGGGGGTATTAATAGAACATGCCTCATAATTTTCTTATTAGGATTAAATGAGAATATAATATAAAGTGTTTTGCATGTAACACGGTAATATGCATGACTCATATTAAGCACTCAAAAATAGTGGCTGCAACTGTTGATATTTTTATTATGATTTTTATCCACATCTCTTCCTTGAATTTCTCTTTTACTTGTAGCAACTTGTAGGTTTCTTTTCCTTGCAACCAAAAGAGATTTGAAGACACATCGCCTTGTGCTGGACTCTAATTGTCATACCTGTAGCTGTAGACAGAGTTTCTCTGCAAAAGTTTCCATGGCAGACACTGTGTTTTTAATCCCTCAAAACCCTTGAGAAGTTAGGGGGAAATTACAGTGTTATTGAAGTCAACATTAAATGTATATCCTAATATCAAGTAAATGATACAGTTTTACAGACTTATCAAGAAATACATGGTTAAAATTGACATGTGAGAATAATTCTAGGTCTCTACCTTTCATCTTATGGGTTTTTTTTTGTGAATGACAAATAGAATAACTCTCATTTTGTATGTGAAATAATATGTCTATACAATTAGTTTTTCTTTTGTCTAAAGAATTGAGTAGCAGTACTCTCAAAACAGTAGGAAAAGATAAAAAAGAGAGTTTGTTTACTTGTTAAGTGTTATGTTATATACGTTATTTGTATATTTAAGATTTCAGATTTTCTTTTTTTCTTTGCTGAGGAAATTCGCCCTGAGCTAACATCTGTGCCAGTCTTCCTCTATTTTGTATGTGGGTTGTGGCCACAGCATGGTCACGAACAAGTGATGTTGGTCTGCGCCTGGGATCCAAACCCAGGCTGCTGAAGCAGAGTGGGCCGAATTTAACCACTAGGCCACAAGCCTAGCCCCAGATTGTTTTTTAATTTAATAATAATAATAACAATAAAAACCATTGAGAAAGCCTGACATAAAATTGGGGCATAGTAGGCACCAGTGAATCATTAGTAAGGCCCTTTGAAACCCTCGGTCCTATATCCTGCCTTGTTGGCCACACCTGGTGTCATCCAACATTCGTTGCTTGTGGCTCTGGCTTCCCACACCCATGGAGGGAATGGCCATAAACTGAGGCAGGACCCTGCTTCACCAAGTCAATTGTTGCTAAAGGACCTTAACTTTAGGCCAGATTTTCTAATTTTGGACCTAGGATCAAGGCACTCCCTCCCAGAGACTCCCTTACCAAGAGTAGGTCTTTGTTTTTCGGCATACCTTAGTGTAGTCTACAGGCCTGAAGATGAGCCAGACCTGGCCTGGCCTTGGAAACTGCCCAGTGAGTACATTTACCTCCAAAAATTGCTGTTTTGACAGACAAAGCCATTCTGATTGCATGGGCCTTTCTTCCTCCTCACCCTTCCCAACACCTCAATATGCAACTGCCCTAAACCATACATAGTCAGGATCCCTTGTGGTAGATGTCAGAAGATATCATGTCACAGTGAGCCAAAAGGAGATATCCTTGAAGAGATCAGGTATGGCTGGATCCAGGTGCTCAAACAATATCTCCAGTAGTATCTTTTTTAAATTGTTTATTTTTCTCTTGGTTGGATTTATTCTTCAGTCAGCTGCCATTAGTAATACCAAGAATGGACACCAGTAACTCGAAGCATGCATTCTATCAGCTTAACACTGCAGTGAAAGACTTGAACTGTTATCTAGTAGTTCCAACAAAAATCCCTGGGATGACTCTCACTGGCCAGGTTAGGGATTGCATGCTCACATCTGAGCTGTAAGACTGACAGGCTGGGAACATGCCTCCAACCCCAGCCTGCCAATGCCAGAGCGTGAGATCAACTCCCCTGAAACCATGGGGACTAACACCAGGAGAACTCCGGCTTCCTGAAGCCAAATCAGAGAGCAGCCACCCAGAGGAGGAAGAAGGGATTCTTAGAACAAAAACAAGGATTCCTCTATGCCCTCTCCAACCCATCATCTCCCACTCTCTGCCACTTCGTCTTTATCTTTGTTACGCCTCTTTTAGTTCTTGGTCATTCAGCTTCTTTTTCAATCTATGTATTTGTTTCTGTCTATACCATTCTATCTTTTCTCCTGCTTCTCTAATTATCTCTCTGCCTGCCTCTCGGCTCCTAATTGTCCATCACCTATATGGCTTCTCCACCCTTCCCCTCTCCCAAACAGTGTAGAAATTAGTCCCTTTCAGCCTGCAGCCCTCAGATTCTTAATATACTGTATATCCCCACGGTGCTCTATAATTTACCTTTTTTGTTCTCATTTTGCTGGTCTTTACTATTTTTAGTTGGTCTTTTTTGCTCAGTTGGAAGCTCCTTGAGTGGTGAAGGGACCACCTGTTGGTTAGTCACTACTGAATCACCAGGATCTTGCAGAATACCTAGCACACAGAAAGGGTCCAAATACTGTCTGTTGAATAAATAAGTGAATGACCCCAGTGAGAAAAGTCTATATGGATTTGCAACACACATTTTGTTTTTCAAGATCTATTCTAATGAGCCCCAGGAGATGAGAGAAGAAGAAAATGAGTAATTGGGGTCAAAACCAAGGAATTCCTACACCTGTCCTAGGGAATTCATGATTTGGGGAGAAGTAATAAATCAATAGGCATCTTATATGTGTAAATTTATAAACAAATTTGTAGATTGACGAACTAAATGTAAATTGACCGCTAAAGATATGATACAAAACCACAATTCTTCAGCAGAGCCCCCATGAAAGCACACATATTATCTAGTAAGAACCTATGTAAAAATCAAGATTATGTTTCTATTTACTAATTAACATTTGACATCCACTGGGCATCAGTGAGTTTGACCTAAAAACAGAAAGGCCAGCAATTTACAACATCCTGTACTTTAGCAACACTTTCATCCGGGTGTTTGTATAGACAATCACTTCAAACAGATTCAGCTGTTAAGTCCATTTTCATTTAACAAGACTTGAAAGTTTTCTGGTAAGTTATCCATATAATTACAGGTGTCTAGATCGCAAAACCTTAAATGTTACCTCCCTAGTCCCTCTACTGGACAAAACTAAGCGTATAAAACCTGTGATTTACTTTAAAAAAATTAACTCAGCTTCTACAACATGCTGGATAAACTAAGCCTTGGGTTATTTCATTTACCCCCCAGAAAGCTCACTTTAATCTTCCTGGGAGGGCTAAAGAAACGCAGTGACCCCTGTAGCATATGTGTATACATCCATCCAGGTTAGGACGAGTTCAAACTATCTGGGCAAGGGGAGAAGCTAATTAGAACAGGCTCTCCAGCTCTGGGTGTATCCACCCTCTCATTCTCACGTTCTTAGTGTTCCACATGGTGTTCAGAATCAGGAAGCAACACACTGTGCGTAATGTTCTTGTCAGTTGATTTGGGGTGGAGCATTTAGAGACTGAGTTTTGAAAAAGAGAGAGACACACACACAAATAACCTCTTTGATGAGACAGATTTATCAAGATGCAGAAATGCATAACAAGGACACACATATGCATACATATAACATACATGGATACATATATATAACATGTATGTTTGTCTAAGATTAGAAACTAACGTTTACCGTGATTTAAAAAGAAGACTAAAACTGTTTGGAAAGGACAAAAACAAGACTCTTATACATAAATTTCAAATTTATTCTGATTAAGCCGAAACCAAAATTAAGTAAAAAAAAAAAAAAAGCAAAATAAAATCTGGAGACAGACCTGGATTCAAGCTTCTGTTAAGTCATCAACTTTCTGATCATGGACAAGTATCAATTTTTCTGAAACTCAATTTCTTTATCTGAAGAAACAGGTGGGGAGAATTCTATGAGAAATATGAGGAAACATTTATTAAACTTAGTGTTCTATCCAAATACCAGTAATTAATACCAGTAGAAGGTTGGATGTGGGGAACAAAAGGCACACTATATTTGAAATGTAAATTTGTCACAAAGAAGCACACAGGGCAAGGTTAAATTCAAATGAACAATAAAGGCAAATCTTTTTTTGAACAATAAAGGCAAATCTATATCTGTATCTATATATTTCTGTGGAGAAAGATATCTTTCATCCAAAATACATAACTGGGTTCACTACCTGTATGAACTAGCCAACAGTAATACCGGGCTTGTCTATTATAATACTTCCAAAATCTGATAAGAAATCTGGGTGGGGCTCGTGAAAATCAAGTAATTGTATTAATAAAATTACTTAGTCTGGTAGAAAGAATACTGAAGTTAATCTAAAACAAATCTGAGCTTCAGTTTCTTCATCTATGAAATCTGTTTTGTTTATTTTGAGGCAAAGTTTATTTAGAGGAAAGAATAAAGAGATGAATACAATAAGACCAGAAATATGATAGCAGTGGATGATAGCAGAGAATGAAAATCCAATCTGAAAATTCAGATGTTCCCAAGGAAGAAACGGGAACAAAGAAAACCGAAATATAAATGAAAAGTTCACTCAAAGAAGATGTAGGAAAGTTGAAAAAGGTATGACTGACTGATGAAATGTGGTCACAATTTTAAAAGCCGAGTTAGTGTAAATAGACCTTATCTACTCATATACTGATAATTTTTTTAAATACTAAAGGAAATGATACACATTTATTCATGTACTATGCATAGAAATAAGTATTTAATATTACAGGAAATATTGATGAAGATTGAAACCTGTCATATTGGATGGCAGAAATAAATTAATTTAAGCAAGATGTTTATAAATGTTCTCAATTAGAGGATTTAAAAGATAAAATTGTGCCATTAGATGAAGTAAAGGTCAAAGCAAAAAAAAAAAATGATGAGTAGGGCAAAGAGCATCTTCTTATATTTCCACAGAAGACAGGAATCTTGAGTCTTATGCACACCTAAAAGCCATTTTTAAATCATTAAGTAAAAACAAACTTCACTGAGCACTCTACGTGCCGAACACATCACTACCTACTTTACTTACACAAAATGTACCATAAAAGGAAAACAAATGGAAATCCTGTCCAAAGTGAAAGCATACAGAAAAGCATAAGGAATTCTAAATGTTCCTACATATGATATCTCAATTGTCACAATAATTTGTTGAAGTTTGGCTGGCTATGGGGCAACGTGAGTGTAAACTGGATTAACACATCAATTTCCACTCTTTGGGATTTTAAGAAATAGGAAAATAGACACTAGGAGAACAAGTGACACCCAAGGATTAGTTTTATTCTTGAGGCAAGCCATCCCTAAAAGAACAAAGCCTCTGCTGTGGCTGGTGGGATGGCATGGTTGGAAAATGTGGACAAAGTGAAGTTCTCTTCTTGTTCCTCTTTAACTCAGTATTGAGGGCCACCTGCAGCAAGTGCTGGGTTTACAGAGCAGACTCTGACTTTCCCATCCAGCTGCTATTGGGCAGGTGTGCCTTACAACCGCTCATGAAAGTGCACAGCTAAATAGCAACCTTCTTCATACAATAACCTTGTCCAGATGTGCTTGTGGCTTGACAGCGGGAAGCGGAGGTGGAGCACCCACCTCACCTGAGCAATCCTGGTCCAGGAGAAGAAGACGACAGGAGTGAGCAGCCTTTGCTAACACACTAACTCTATGCAATGGGGAAGCGTGACTCAATGAAGGTGAATTTTTCAACTGCGGAACCAGATCCTCTCTTGGTGATGACAGCAAGTAGTTGGAGAGCTAAATAGAAGACACATCTTGAGCGCTTTAAGAGAGGGAACAAAGGGCTGAATTTTATTTTTCTGGAGACCTAGGTAAGAATGAGACACAAAGAGATGTCTCCTTACAGAACTCTTCAAAGTCAACAACATTACTCCCACTTTCCAAGGCAGGAAACAAGAGCTGAGACCAATTGTGTGACTTACTCAAAGCAACATATCTTATAAGCTATGACATACATGTGAGACAATTATAAAGCACCTAAAACCCAAACTGCTCTTAACACTGACTAAAAGTAAGGAATTCAGAGAAGAAAAATTAGTGCGGGATGTCTTGAGCAGGAAGGAAAAGTTAAGCTGGCATTGAAGTTGAGGTGAAAACCACTGTTGAGGTTATAAACAGTGTAAGTCCAGCTTGTACTATAAACAGCATAAGTCTAGCACAAATGGATGAGATGGATATCATTTCATCAATATAAACAACATTCAGAATCACCCCAGATAAGCAGATACCCAAAACCCCTTGGAAGTATAGACTCCACAGGTAATTAAAAAGCTAGAAACTTCAATGGTCATAACAAATATAAAAGTGGTAACCACCGCCTACACAGCTCCTGGAAGGAGATTGAGAAGGAAGGATAGAGATAAAGGGGATCTGACCATACTCATACTGATCCGTTTCACTTTGAGGGAGTCACTACTTTGTTTTCTTTTATTTTCTGTGTAAGACAAAATCAAGTTTTCTTTCCCTCAGGTAGATCTGAGCTTTTCAGAGGCTCTTTATAGCTTTGGCTAATCAGATCCACCTAAATGTGGAAATGATCTTTGTGTAATTGGGAGCCTCAAAGACATCAGAGCAAATGAGAAACAATAGAAAAAGAAAAGAAAATGAAAGAAGTACTCATTAAATTTCCCTCTATTATTTATACATTGAAATAAAGGGATTCACTCAAAATTTTAACATGCAAATTATAGTACCCTTTGCAATAAAAAAGCAGTCCCTAATATTGTCATGGGAAAAAGATAATACTTCTTTAATGGTCACTTATATCATTTTTAATACATACAAGTGGTACATTCATTACAGGAACATCATAGCAAAACGTGTCATAATGAGAAAACACAGGCACATTATACCCACAATCTATTTCATTATTATGATTGCTTTGCAACTAGTCTATATTTAGAGGAAACATCTTTCATCCTAATGTGCAAACGTTCTGCTTTAGGACAAGATAGTCCATGAATGGGAACAAAACAAAAATAGTAAAACTAGCAAAAAAAAAGAAAAGATAGGTGTGTCTATCAAACTTTGGTTATGTGTGTAATATCAAATTCTGAAAGTAGCAACACAGCATGGCAGGGCCTTTTAGAGGCCAACAGGAGTCAGCATCCACTACTGTCTTCTTGTGTCCAGCAAAAAGTCAAGTCAACAAAATCGCTGAGGAATTAAAATGTGACATGAGCCTGGTATCATGTCAGGAACCAAAATCAACATTCAAAAGTTCTGCAAACGATAGGTGGTAGTTTCAAGGTGAGTGTCTATTCTCACTTATCATTTGATCCCAGCACTGAGTTCAGGCTCTGGTACATAATAGCCCCTTCCGAAGGTCTTTGTTGAATGAATATTGAGTGGCTGACTTGAAACTGAAATTCACAGAGAACTGCAGGGAACTGGTGGGCAGAGAACTGTGCCCAGGGCTAGAAGTAGAGCCAGTGCCTGCCAGAAGGAGGGTTGAGAGTGTGAGTATGGAATAGCATGGGCACTGCAGAAGCTACTATACAGTAAGCCAATGGAATTTACATTAATAAGAGGTAGAAGCCAGAAAGAGATGAGAAGTGCAGTGAGTACCATAGATCCAGGCAGACACCTTCCAGAATCTGTTAAATCTAATAAAAACGGACAGGGTCCTGTTTGGTTCAACAAGGGAACTTTTATTCTGTGTATTTACTATATATAAATTACTGACACAACTAATATTCACAAAGATAAACATAGTATGGGTCTTCCTCTTCCAAGGAGCTATCAATCCAATAGTGTAGAAAGGCATTTAACTACTGACCTTATCACAGGCAAATTGAAATATGATCTCAAGAGGTTCAGCCAAACCATCATGTCACCTAAAGATGATGATGGGAAAGTAATCATTTGAGGCTGAGGGAATAGCATAATGGCATAATGGTTTTTACCTTTTTGGGAGTCACAGGCCCCTTTAAGAAGTTAACTAAATGCACATGTAAACTTACGTATAATTGACATTAAGGTACCAAGAATTCATGGGCCCCATGAAACCCATTCTTAGATGCCTAGATCCGTGGCCAAAGAGTAAGCCAAACACAAAGCCCACAAAACACAGGTGACCGAGTATAGTCCCTAATGAAGCTGGAGGGGAAGTTTTGGACCTGGTCAAGGAGGGTCTTGAACATCACATTAATGGTAAGTGAAAGGATATTAAATTTAGATTTGCTACTAATAGCACTGCAAAGCTGTCATGAATCTATTAACCCTAGATGAAGAAAAATTTCAGTGTAAACAAATATATCTGCTTGACTTGATCTTAAATCAGCATTCCAGATAGAATGAAATTAATGAGATAGTGAATATAGGAAAAGATACAAAGAAAGATTTCTTATGAAGCCATGTTGCCTTTTCCCCAGGTCCTGCTCCAGCTATTCTGCCAAAGTCCTTGCAGATCAGCTCATATAATTCACAGAATCATCAGAGAACTTCTTCTGTCAGAGGAACTATGTCCGTTCTTTCCTGACACCATGATCCTACCAGGTGTCACCTCTACATGCCACACGTACTCAGGACTGGCCCTCAGCAAGCAAGAAGTAAATGTTGTCAACTAATGTTGGGACAACATGCAAATCAATTATCCGCTGAACTCGTCTTTGCAGCTGCAGTTCCCCTGACCTCAAGGTTGTCTGTTCATGCTCTCAGCTTCAGTTACACTCCTGTTTCTTTAGGTCAGCCACTCCTTTGACCAACTACCTTGCTTCATGGCTTCTAGGAGGTTGAATACTTAAGTTTGTGGGTGCTCACCTGTTCTTGGAATTCTTTCTTGATCGTGCTTTTCTCTAAGTCTATTCTTGTAGTCCTATTTCTTACCTGGCCTCTGATAATCCCCTTAAAGCTTTACCGTTTACATCTTCAGTGTCTTCTTAACTTCTATGCTTCCTATTCCTCTTTCAGTAACCTGATCCTACTTTTGCTCATTCCCTGGCATAACGGGCAAGAACATCAGATCTGTAGATGCTTGTGCCAAGGCCCATCACAATGATGGGACATGGCTAATGCCAGGCAGAGTGGGAACACTTCTCAAAATTGGAACCTGATGCAATGAAGCAGGACTTGGATTCCATTGAAAATGTACATGCGGTTACCTTAATAAGGAAATGAGTAAATTAACAGGTGCGTAGAGGAAGAAGGCATTTAGAAGGGACTAGACAAAGTTGGCAGTGGGACAGGACAATGGAAGAGTTGGGGCAGAGATGTTCATCATGCGGGTCATAAGAAAAAGATGTTTAGAGGAAGGTGGAGCAATTTCTAGAAAGAAAAATAAATATGAACGTTTAGCAAAAGAATGAAAAACAATATCCGTTCTTCTTCTCTCCTTTCCAGGTGCATCGAAACCTACAACATGGCAAACTTTAGATTTATGCAATCAATATCTTTCTGAGTGCCAGCTACGTGAGAGGTACTCTTCTATGTCCTTCTGGCTTTATCACAACAAAGATCTCTTCCTTTATAGAGATTTATTCTAGCCAAATGCTCCCTTTCTGACCTCAGTTGCTCCCATCACATGTAAAATTAATCTGGCCTGGCCCAGTGGTGTAGTAGTTGGGTATGTGTGCTCCGCTTCAGCAGCCCGGGGTTCGCGGGCTCAGACACGAGGTGAACCTTTAGATAACTCATAAATCCATGCTGTGGTGGCATCCCACATACAAAACAGAGGAAGATTGGCACAGATGTTAGCTCAAGGCCAATCTTCCTCATAAAAAAAAGATAAATAATCTAAATTGGGCTTTTAAATGAAATATCTGGGATCTAATCTTGACCTTCCACTTTCTGGTTATGTGGGTTTTGACATGTCATATAGAAAACATTCTAAGCTTCAGCATCCTTATCTGCAAAGGGGTCTGGTGATAATTACTCCTGATTTGTGTAAGAAGTACTCCAATTAATGCACGAAACCTCTGTGTACAATGCCTGACATGCTGTAAATACTCAATAAAAATCAATTACTGTTATTATTGTGGGTATCTGCTGAGACAATTTGTAATTATATCTGTGATCCTATTTACTTTATTAGATGCCACAAAAGTATAAGCAGTATATTTGAGTCATAGAGAATAGAAAAAATTTTAGAAACTTCAAAAAATCTGAATGTTTGCCATTCCCTACAAGGCCCTGTGTGATCTGGCCCGGGCTCTTTCACTCATCTCACCTCAAATATTTCTTTCTCCCCTCCAGACTCTGGTGACTGTGGCCTCTTTGCTTCTTGTTGGAAACCCCAAACCAAACTTTCCTTTCTTAGAGTCTTAGCACTTGTTGCTGCCTTTGCCTGGAACTCTCTCCTTCCTTGTCTTTAAATGATCGTCTCCTTTCCTAACCATCCGATCTGCAGCCCCTTCCTGCCTCCTGCTCCCCACTCCTCCTCTTCTTTATTGTATTCCACGTTTTCTTTGCCTCATAGCACTATCACTTCTTGAAAATTTTATCATTTACTATTTTATCTCTTGTTCACCTGTCATTATCAATCTCCCACTAAAATGTAAGTTCCATGCACGCAGAGGCCTTGAATGTGTGATGGGTCCCTAGCGGCGAGAAGAATATCTGGGACATAGCATGCAAAATAATTGTTGAATAGATGAGTGAATGAGTGGATAAAGAAATGAATGAATCATTGGGAAAGAAGCTGATAATTTCTTTGGTCTGATTCTTATCTTAACATGCTGGGACTATGACATTTTCTATCATTTGCATAGATGGGAATATCCTACACATAAATGTTACCCATGACTCCTTTTTCTGTTTGCTTTCTCTTCCTTTTGCATATTGTCTTGCAAGCATTTACTTATTTCGCTTGTTCACTTATTTATTCTGCAGAGAACATAGACGCTTTTGTAACAAGTATGTGAAGATGTTTTGATATAACTATAAAATTAAACAATACTTAACTGCTTTTTTCAGGGGCCACAGAGACCACCAGCTTGGCACTTCAGCTCTTTAAACAAACATAAAATTTAGAGCAGATCAGCTGCTAGCCAGTTAATCATATTTTTTACAGTTGTGGAATGTTGACCTTAAAAGGTCCTCTGAGGTTATCTAATGCAGATCCCTCATTCAGCAGGTGAGCAAATTACAGTCCAAAAGGGTCAGGGATTGCCAACAACCTTATGTCTATTAGCAGCAGGGACAAATCCAAAACACTGGCCTCCTGACTCTGAGGCCAGGGCTACATTTGCTCTGTGCCAGAAAATAAGGAAATGATGTTATTGTTGTTTTATTGCCTATGGAGATAAGTTAAGGAAGAGCTTATTCCAGCTAGAAACCCAGAACAACAGCGATGCAAAAATCATAAACAAAGGAAGGGCTGAATCCTGATGGATATTTATAGGTATTCAAACCCTTACAGGCTATGACTACTCAACAAACATCTGTGATTTTCACATGTGCCATAAAGGGCTTTGTCTTTATTTCTAAGACTTAGATAACAAAGGATAATAAGGAATTTCACTTGTATGATTCGCAATAGAGTTGCTTTTATCAGCAGGTGAGGAAAAAAAAGGCCAGATTTCTCACGAAATACCAATCAACATTTAAAAGCTCAGTGCTATTGTAGGTGGAAAAAGCCACTGTGTGTGTTCCGCTTCAAAGACAAGTTGATATTTTAAAAGGGTTTTTCAGGAGCAGAAAATTGCTAAAAATTAGACCATTTTATGGGTAGGAAACCATAAAATTAGTCCACTGTAAACCCTGGCTTTGTGTAAGTTCCTATAATTATATCTTACCTACATTATTTATCATTGACAGTGAAGCTGCAAGCAAAAATGGTTACAGACCAAGCAATAACTATTCTATCTAAAAATCAGAAATGGAAAGATAATTTATCTTCTTTTTTCTAAAAGTAGAAGGGTGGTGCACTTAAGTAGAAATATTTTGTGTAGTGCAGTTTCAGTTGGTGGGAATTAGAATAGCTGAGTTACAACCCTACCTTGCAGGGCGGATAATGAAATGTCAACAAACCTTCACGAAGCAGAGTGCTCCAGGAGGTGAAATAACACATTCCTAGGAGGTAGTTCTTATCAATCTATCTAATTGTGCTTTTATAATCACTTATGGGTTCCCTCAGCCTCCTGAATGTTTTACAGCATGCGTGAAGACACTTGGCGTTTTAATCAAAATGTCAGCCTGAAGAAGCAAGAACAACTTAGTAAAAGTCTCATTTCAGTTTGCAGAAGTAAAAAACAACGGACTAACAAAATACAGAACTTCAATTCTTTATTAAAGGAACAAGAAGGACATAAACTGGTAATTTAGATATTTTAGATTTTTGTTCTACTTGCTTCTCTATCCAAATAATGTCAATTATCTAATCACAGATGTAAGAATCATTTCTTTATCCTTTATCATCCTTTTTCCTTCAACTTTTTCCTTTTTCTCCTATGCGTTTATTCAAGGAACGTCTATAAAAATATTTTCCTTTTTCTCTGAGAGACTGAATATGCAAATAGACAATGGCCAGGCCATATATGACAGGAGATCTCTGACCCATAACCCCGCCAGCAACCAGTCCAGGAAGCCAAACCACAGCATCTGGAGCAGTTGCCTGGAACAGTCAGGACTTCATTAATGACTGCCAAATTCCCTATTCTTTGCCCCTGATTCCAACTCAAGACCAACCAGAGAAAGCCAAATATGCTTCCCAAACCAGTGACATAGATGTCTCCCTTTTACTTAGCCCCGCTCCAGCTTCACCTGCAATCAACACATTCCTGAAGCCTCCGCCACTTTTTTTCACTGTAAAGCTTCCCATTCCTCTGCTTGCCTTTGAGTCTTTTCCAAACTCGAGATGTTGGCTGACTCCCTTGGCATACCGAGCTCTGAATAAACGGCCTCTGTTTGTTCTCCTTTGAGTAACTGTCATTTATTTACACACCTCCCTGAGACTGAATTTCTCCTTCTATACCTTTGCTCTTCCATATATGTGACATGACATAATAGAAAGAAAACTGACTGGGAGATGGAACAGGTTACCTGGGGTGCTCCTAGGTGACATTCTGGGGCTGCGTCTATTTGTAGTTCTTCCAAGAATTTGCTTCTCCATGTCCCACTGTCCTCATCTGGCTTCTTTGTCTGATACCTGTCCTTCAGCACCCACTCTGAGCCTGGGCTTTCGTCAGGAGCACCCAGATTATTCCAGTTCTCTCTGCAGATAGAATAGCTGCATCCCACACCCTCTCATCTCAGCTAAGAGAAGTTTTCCAAATTACTCCCTTCCAGCCAGGTCACACACAGGAAGCAGATAATGCTCACCAGCCAGCAAGAGAGGCATTCTTTCAAAATTTTTTTATTGTTATCATATCGTTTTGAGTTTTGTGCAAAGAAAATTTCTGTGGTTAAGAGCACATGAAAGGGCTCAACTTTGAGGAGAAGTCTTCAATGGGTTCCATCTGATGCCTCTTAAAATATGCACATACTCTTTCCTCTGTTTTCCTCCTTGCATCCTCCCCTCCGCATCCTCTTTCTTTATATAATGGATCCAATTCAGAGAAACAAATGAAGTAGGAGACTTCACTAGGAAAGTTATTTCTAAGTGTGATAAGAAAAGAAAGAAAGGAAGAAAGAAAAAGAGGGTGGAGGAAAGAAGGAAGAGAGAGAGGGAGAGAGAGGAGAGAGAAAGAAAGAAGAAAGAAAGGAAGAAAGAAAGAAAGAGAGAAGGAAAGAAAGAAAGGAAAAGAAAGAAAGAGAAAGAAAGAAAGAAAGAAAAAGAAAGAAAGCAAGGAGAGAGGAAGGAAGGAAGAAAGGAAGGAAGGAAGGAAGAAAGGAAGAAAGAAAAGGAGAAGGAAAGAGGTCCAGTTCAAGATGGTGAGGTAGGAGGATCCTGAACTCACCTCCTCCCAGGGTGCACTGAACCTACAACTATATGTAGAACAATTTCCCCTCGAAAAAAGCTAAAAATTGGAAAAGCACTCCCTTCACATAGGGCAAAAAAGAGGAAAACCACATCTAAGCAGGGAGGAATCTCATCATAAACCACATCCCTGGCACAGAGACCCACAACTGGGAGGGAACTCAAAACTCGGAGCTTCTCCCTGAAGAGGGAAGGGTTCCTAGCACATATCGGGCACCCCAGCTTTTAAGACTAGTGCCTGAGAGACAAGACCCCAAACACCTGGCTATGAAGACCAACGGGAATCATGCCCACAAGACCCGCAGGGCTGCAGGGAACTGAAAAACCGCCCTCAAAGGGCCAACATTCTTGTACTCACCTGCCCCAGGCCCAGCACAGAAGCATCCCTTTGAAAAGCACCCAGACTTTATGTGGAAGAGACTTATTTGCTAATTTTCAAGCTCTGGTCTGAGGAACAGGGGCCTGCTGGGATACCCTTCAGGGGTGGAGGCTAGTGGGCGCCATCTTCCTGCTCTCTCTTTACCTTGCTAAAGCTGGCAGGAGCCATAATTTTTCTTCTTCTTCTTCTTCTTCTTCTTCTTCTTCTTCTTTTTATTTCTTTTCTTTTTCATTTTTCCTTTTTTTTCTTCCAGCAGGTGCCATGTTTGCACTGCCCCTATGCCTTGCTCTAGCCAGTGGGTGCCATCTTCTCACTCTTCCTCTCCACACTCCAGAGTGTCAGTATCTACCAGAGGGGAGCTTCTACGCACATCTAGTACCCCTGTTTTTACAGGATAAAAAACGGTTTTTGTGGCTGCCACCTGGGGGAAATCCCTACTTCTCCTGGCTCTAGAGGCCAGGGGGGCTTGTGTTTCTGGGTCCCATGGGACTGTAACAATTGGAGAGCCAGTTCTTAGCAGACAACCACTCCCAGGGTGCTGCACAGACTGCAGACTGAAACACTTCCCCCGTCTTTCTGAGAAAGAAACATATTTGCTTATCCAAGAGCTTTGTCCTGAGGGGCAAGCTTCTGGTTTGGCACATTTATAAGGACCTACAGAGGTGCTCTCAGGGAACAGAGGCTGGTGGATGCAATCTTCATGCACTCTCTCTCTGCCTCACCCAGCTTGCTGGCATCTTCCAGAAGGGAGCTTACACCTGTGTCTGGTGCCCTGTTTTTGTGGCTGCTGCCAGGGGACACATCTACATCACCTGCCTCTGTTGGCCAGTTGGGCTTACGCTCACGGGCCCCACAGGACTGTAACCAATGGAGAATGAGTTCTTAAACAGTCACCACCCGCAGGGCACAACAAGAGGTAACAGAGCTAAAAGCTCAGTCTTTCTGTGAATGAGGCCTATTAGCTTATCACCATAGCTGCCACTTGAGGGGCAGGCTTGTAATTAAATACACATCTAAGGGCTGCCAGCAAGTCCTGATGGTCTAGTGGTTAAGATTCAGGGCTCTCACTGCTGTGGGCTGGATTTGTTTCCCAGTCAGGGAACCATACCATTTGTCTGTTGGTTGTCATTCTGTGGCGGCTGCTTGTTGCTGTGATGCTGAAAGCTATGCCACTGGTATTTCAAATACCAGCAGGGTCACCTGTGGTGGATAAATTTCAGTGGAGCTTCTAGAATAAGACAGACTATGAAGAAAGACCTGACCACTCACTTCTGAAAAAATTGGCCATAAAAACTCTATGAATAGCAATGAAGCGTTGTCTGATAAAGTGCTGGAAGGTAAGAGGAGATCACAAAAAGACTGGGCAGGGTTCTGCTCTGCTGTACACAGGGTTGCTAGGAGTCAGAATGGACTCAAGGCACTAAAAACAAAAAGCACCAATGGTAAAACTTTCCTGAGACCTGGGAGGGCAGGGACTATCTTTGCACTCTCCCTCTGCCATGCTCCAGAGCACCAGTCTCTCTCAGAGAGGAACTCTTATACATGTCTGGTGCTCCAGTTTTTACATCTGGTGCCCTGGTTTTCGCAACTGCCACTCAGGGAATACGCTTTGATCACCTGACTCTGGTGACCAAGGGGCTTGCATTCCTGGGTCCTATGGGACTGTAACAATCAAAGGGACAGTTCTTAGAAGGCTATCACATCCAGGACACTGAACAGACAGCAGACTGAAACACACTCCAACCTTTCTGTGAAAGAGGCCTACTCACTTTTCCTGGAGCTTCAGCCTTAGAGTTAGGCCTCAGGTTAAGCACGAAGGTGGGTAGGGCTATGAAGGTGCTCTCAGAGAACTTAGGCTGGAGGATGCCATCTTTGCACTCTCCCTCTGCCCTTGCTACAGCTCACCAGTATCTCCCAGAAAGGAACTTACACATTTGTCTGGAGCCCCAATTTTTATAGCTGTTGCCCAGGGCACACCTCGAGATCACCTGGCTCTGGTGGCCAGCAGGGCTTATGCTTCCAGTCCAACGGAACTGTATATATTTGCATTCTTTAAAAGCTGATGCCTGGAGGTCTGGCTTCCAATCAGCTTGAACCTAGGAACAGACTGAGATGCTTGTCTTTGGGATACTGACTGGTAGTGGCACACCCTCAACTACTGGGAACTATAGATAAAAAAACCAAGACCCATCTGTACACTGCCTACAAAAGGTTGGCTTCAGAGGTAAGGCCGAAGATAGATGGAAGGTGAAGGAATGAAAAAAGATATTGCATACAAATAGAAACCAAAAGAAAGCTGGGATAGCTATAATTATATCAGACAAAATAAACTTTAAAACAAAGACTGTAAAAAGAGGCAAAGAAAGGTATTAAATAAGGATAAAGGAATCAATCCAACAAGAGCATATAGCATTTTAAATATTTACGCACCCAATATAGAAGCACCTAAATATATAAAGCCTATATTAACAGACCTAAATGGATAAGTAGACAGATATACAATATTAGTAGAAGACTTTAATACCCCACTTACATCAATGGATAGATCATCTAGATGGAAAATTAATAAGCAAACATTGACCTTCAATGACCTGTTAAACCAAATATACTTAATGGATATACAGAACATTCCATCTAAAAGCAACAGAATACACATTCTTCTCAACTGAACATGGGACATTCTCCAGGATAAATCATATGTTGGGCCATAAATTGAGTCTTAACAACTTTAGAAAGATTGAAATCATATCAAGAATCTTCTCTGATCACAATGGTATGAAACTAGAAATCAATTAAGAAGAAAACTAGAAAATTTACAAATATATGGAGATTAAACAACACGCTACTGAACAACCAGTAAGTCAAAGAAATCAAAAGAGAAATCAAAAAATGCCTTGAGACAAATGAAAATGAAAATACAACATACCAAAACTTAGAGGATGAAGGAAAAACAGTTCTAAGAGGGAAGTTCATAGAATAAATGCCTACCTCAAGAAAACAAGAGAGATATGAATTTAACAACCCAACTTGACACCTCAAGGAACCAGAAAAGAAACAAAAGAAGCCTAAAGTTTGTAGATGGAAATGAATAAAAATCAGGGCAGAAATAAATGAAATAGAGACTAAAAAGACAACATAAGAGATCAATAAAACCAAGAGCTGATTTTTGAAAAGATAAGCAAAATTGAACAGCTTTTTTTTTTTTTTGAGGAAGATTAGCCCTGAGCTAATGTCTGCTGCCAATCCTCCTCTTTTCACTGAGGAAGATTGGCTCTGAGCTAACATCTGTGCCCATATTCCTCTATTTTATATGTGGGACGCCTGCCATAGCATGGCTTAATAAGTGGTGTGTAGGTCTGTTCCTTGGACTCGAACTGGCGAACCCAGGGCCACTGAAGTGAAGTGTGTGAACTTAACCACTGTGCCACCAGAGTGGCCCCAAATTGACCAGCTTTTAACTAAACCCACCAAGAAAAAAAGACAAAGCACTCAAACAAATAAAATCAGAAATGAAAGAGGATTTGTTATAACTGATACTACAGAAACACAGAAGTTAACAAGAAATTACTATGAACAATTACACACCAACAAATTGGACAACCTAGAAGAAATAGATAAATTGCTAGAAACATACAACCTTCCAAGACTGAGTCATGAGGAAATAGAAAATCTGAACAGAAGATTACTAGTAAGGAGATTGAATCAGTAATTAAAAACCACCCAAGAAATGAAAGTCCAGGATCAGATGGCTTCACTAGTGACTTCTATCAAAGATTCAAAGAAAAATTAACACCAATACTTCTCAAACTAGTCCAAAAATAGGAGGAAAGGGAGCACATTCAAACTCATTTTACAAGGCCAGCATTACCCTGGTACCAAAAACAGATAAGGACACCATGAGAAAATAAAAATACAGGCCAATATATCTGATAAACAGACGCAAAAATCCTCAGCAAAATATTAGCAACCCAAATTCAACAACACACTAAAAGCATCATATACCATGATCAAGTGGAATTTATTCCACAAATGCAAAGATGGTTCAATATTTGTAAGTCAATCAGTGTGGTACACCAGATTAGCAAAATGGAGGATAAAAATCATATGATCATCTCAATAGGTGCAGAAAAAGCACTGACAAAATTCAACATCTATTTATGATAAAATGCTTAACAAAGTGGGTATAGAGTACCTCAACACAATAAGGCTACTTACAACAAGCCCATAGCCAACATCATACTCAATGGCGAAAAACTGAAAGCCCTTCCTCTAAGATCAGAAAGAAGACAAGTATGACCATTCTTATCACTTTTATTCAACATAATACTGGAAGTCCCAGGTAGAGCAATTAGGCAAGAAAAAGAAATAAAAAGCATCGAAAGTGGAAAAGAAGTAAAACTGTCACTATTTGCAGATGACATGATACTATATGTAGAAAATCCTAAAAACTCCACCAAAAAATTGTTAAACTAATAAACAAATTCAGTACAGTTGCAGGATACAAAATCAATATACAAAAATCTATTGTGTTTTTGTACACCAATAACAAACTATCAGAAAGAGAAATTTTAAAAATATAACCCATTTACAATTGCATAAAAAGGAATAAAATAACTAGAAATAAATTTAACCAATGAGGTAAAAGATCAGTACACTGAAAACTAGACGACATTAATAAAAGAAATTGAAGAAGATGCAAATAAGTGGAAAGATATTCCATGCTCCTAGATTTGGAAGAATTAATATTGTTATAATGTCCATTTTACCTAAAGACATCTACAGATTCAATGCAATCCCTATCAAAATTCCAATAGCATTTTTCACAGAAGTAGAACAAACAGTCCTAAAATTTGTATGGAACCACAAAAGACCCCAAACAGCCAACATAATCTTGAGAAAGAAGAACAAAGCCAGAGACATCACAATCTCTGATTTCTAACTCTATTACAAAGCTATAATAATCAAAACAGTATAGTATTGCTATGAAAACAGACACATAGATCAATGGAACAGAATAGAGAGCCCAGAAATAAACCCACACATATACAGTCAATTAACTTATAACAAAGGAGCCAGAATATATAACGGAGAAAGGAAAGTCTCTTTAATAAATGGTGCTGGGAAAACTGGACAGCTGGACAGCCATGTGTAAAAGAATGAAACTGCACCACTGTCTTATACCCTACACAAAAATTAACTCGAAAGGAGTAAAGACTTGAACTTAAGACCTGAAACCCCAAAATTCCTAGAAGAAAAGATAGACAATGAGCTCCTCGACATCCATCTTGGTGAGGATTTTCTGGATTTAACACTAAAAGCAAAAATATACAAGTGGGTCTATATCAAACTAAAAATTTTCTGTACAGCAAAGGAAATCATCAACAAAATGAATAAACAACCTACTGAATGAGAGAAAATATTCGTAAATTATGTATCTGATAAGGGATTACTATCCAAAATATATGAAGAACTCATACAACTTAATAGCAAAAAACAAACAATCTGATTAAAAAATGGGCAGAGGATCTGAATAGATACTTTTTCAAAGAAGGCATACAGATGGTCAACAGGTACATGAAAAGATGCTCAACGTCACTAATCATCAGGGAAACACAAATAAAATCAAAACAAGATATCACTTCACACCTGTTAGAATGGGTATTATCAGAAAGATAAAAAATAACAAGTGTTGGTGAAGATATGGAGAAAAGGAAAGGTAAAAGCACTCATTATGGAAAACAAGGTTGAGGTTCCTCAAAAAAATTAAGAATAGAACTACCATATGATCCAACAATTCCACTTCTGGGTTCTTATCTGAAGAAAATGAAAACACCAACTAACTTGAAAAGATATATTCACCTCCACGTTCTTTGCAGTGTTATTTACAATAACAAGTTATGGAAACAACCTAAATGTTCACTGATGGATGAATGGATAAAGAAAATGTGGTGTGTATACATATATACATAAAATATAATTATTCAGCTATAAAAAATAATGAAATCTTGCCATTTACAACAACATGGATGGATCTTAAGGGCATTATGCTAAGTGAAATAAGTCAGAGAAAGACAAATACCGTATGACTTCACTTATATGTGGAATCTAAAAATAAACCCCAAAATGCAAAAACCATAAGCTTATAGATACAGAGCATGGATTGGTGGTTGCCAGAGGTGGAAAGAAAGAAAAAAAGAAAGAAAAAAAAGACAGAAAGGTAGGAAGAAAGAAAGGAAGGAAGACAAACAGATTTGAAGTCTTTATTTAGTGTTTTTGTTTGTGTGTTTGAAAATAGTGGACCAAATACTATAGTCTGTATCAGAGGGCAGCAAATTTTTTCTGTAAAGTGTCAGATAGTAAATATTCTGGTTTTTGGAGACCACAGAATTTTTGGTGTAACTACAGTCATACATCACTTAAAAACAGGGATACGTTCCGAGAAAAGCTTTGCTAGGAAAATTTGTTGTTGTGTGAATATCATGGAGGATACTTACACAAACCTGGATGGTATAGCCTATTACACACCTAAGGTATATGGTGCTAATCTTATGGGACCACCATCATACATGCGGTTTGTCGTTGACTGAAACGTTGTTATGTGGCTCATGACTGAAAAAGCTCTGCTTTTGTAACTTGAAAGCAGCCATAGATAATATGTAAACAAGTGAGTTGTTTATTTACCAAAACAGGCAGCAGGCCCCACAGCAGTAGTTTGCCGATTCCTTGTCAATGGTATGAGATATGTGCTCAGATATGTGTAGAATATAAGCCTTAAATGTTGGAAGGTGTCTGGATATTGTTAGAAACTGCATTCTTTCAACAAATATTGATTGAGTCAGATGGTATCCTAGAAGATTAGCAAACAAGACTGACAAAAATCTTCTCCTAATGGAGTTTATATGGCATTCAGGATGGCTGATAATGAGCAACAAATGGAATAAAGAAGTAAATTTTACAGTATATTAAAAGCTAAAGTATTGGGGGGAATAGAGCTCATAGGGGAACAGGGAATGCGTGGGGGGTAATGAGGAAAGAGTGCATGGTGATTTTCAACGGGAAGGTTGGGGTAGAATTTAGAGAGAGTCACATTTGAGGAAAAATTTGAAAGAGGGGAGGGAGTTAGCTCTGCATAGAAATGAGGTTGGAAAGATAATGAAGCACAACTTTGAGGATTTTAACTCTTCTTCTGTGTAAAATGGGACATTCTTGCACAGTTTTGAGCAGAAGAGGGACATGAGCTGAATGACATCTCTCTGCTTGCATTATCCATCTGTTCCTGCATCTCGTCTCCTTTTCCGTTAGAGCCCTTAGCATATTAATCATAGATATTTTAAATTTCCTGTCTGATAATTCCAATATCTAGTTCCTGTCTAAATCTGTTTCTCATGATGGCTTTGTTGCATCAAACTGTTTTATTTTCCCTGCCTTTTGGCATGCATTTTAATTTTTTCTTGAAAGCCAGACATGTTGTATTGGGTATTAAGACGTAAGGTTAATAAATCTTTAGTGTGAAGATTTATATTAATATGACTAGGAGTTGTGCTGGGTTTAACATTTGCAACAGTTATGGGTGCCAGCGGCTTCAAACTCTTCTAGTTTCTTTGATTTTGTCTTTCCCTTGACTTTGGGCTTCCCTAAGCACTCCTCAAGAGCTCTTTCAGCTGTAATTCTCTTTGTTATACTGGAGCCCCCTTGGTGTTATGCTAAGATGTGGGGGAGGGAGAGCCTGAAATAATACTCATATCAAATTCCAATCTTTAGAGCTGTGACCTTCACAAGTGTTTCTCTAGTCAAGTAGCTTTTTTTCCACTTCCTCCTATTCCTTTCCTTGGTTGCAGTAGTCTCAGTCTGTTCCCTTGACCCCTGTTGATTATCCACCACTCCCTGCCCCCTTAGATGAGACAGGAAGCCCGGAAGGGACTGGAGTATGGGGTATGCTTTTCCCCCACTGGGATAAGGCTCTAACAGTCTCTTTTCTTGGAGAATAGGTCCTTGTTATGGAGAATGCTCTGGGCATAGTTCACAATGATTATTCTTCCTCTCCAACTGCCTGAGGAATGAGGGGATCATTCTCAGATCTTCACCATGAGAACCTGGTGGGGTATTTAGAGGTAATTCCCACAAAAGTGTGGGGGTCTCATAAAACTGTGGCCCACTAGGAGTTGCTGGCTTTCAAGCTAGTCCACCTCTGCCTCCAGCAATTTCTCAAAATTACCATTTAACTATTCCTATCAGTTTATAGTTCCAGTGGCTTCTGCTCCAGATAAGCAGATCCCAGCTGAAGCTCTCTGGATATGCCTGTCTCTCCAAATTTTAGGGCGGCAGTTTGCCCTGAAACATTAGTTTTCTGATTGGTCCAAGAAAATTAACTTATTTTCAGTTTGTTTACCTTTTTCATGTTGTAAAATGGTGGGGGCTACTTCCAAGCTCTTTACACATCAAATCTGAAACTGGAAATCTTATGAGGCCTCTTAAGATCTAGGCTCAAAACTGGCCAAATTTTACTCCCTCCATCACGGAGCAAAGGAAGCTAAGTGGCCAAGACTAAACCAAAGGATGAGGCGATGGCAAGAGCGTGGATGCAGGGAGGGGGAAGAATTTAGATCATTCACTCAGTGAGCTGCAGGGAAGTGATTTCCTGCTATTAATAATTGCTGGACTTTTTCATCTTATCTTGGACTTTTCATTTTTCCCATCTCATCTGTAATCTATTTGTTGTGTGAAATTGTCTCTGTTTGAAACTACTAGAGTTTTTCTTTTTGTTTCCTGATGAGATCCTGACTGACAGAGCTCCAAATTCAGAAGGGAGGGGAAGGGGTGCTATTTACTGTCTCTTTAAAACCCCAACAATCCCCTCAATAGTGTCTTAATTAAGCCTCTTTTGCTTGTAAGCAAAAGAAAGCTACACAAGTGAATTCAAAGAAAAGAGGGGAAGCAGGTTGAGGATGTAATGGAAAGAATCTGGAATAGTTCACTAAACCGAGGACAGAAGGATCACTAGGATTCTCCAAACCTGAAAGTGGAAATGTCCAGAAACCCCACAAAGGGCTCCACCCACAGCTCTCCTCTCTGCTTCTGTAAGCTTCATGCTCTGTTTCTGCAGACTGGGCTTCTCTCTTTCATGAGCAGAAGCCAGTCTAAGACACTGTCCTGTCTCTCTCGAGTATTCATCTCCTTGGGGTGAAAGACCTGCTGAAGAAGCGTGGCTGACTCTCGATTTTAGTTCCACCCTTTCAAGAGGTGATTGGTTTCACTTGGGTCAGTTTCTCCCTCCCGATCCAATCAGTGGGCATTGAAGCAGAGGTCAGGTAGCCCACATCCGGCTGCTGGGGCATGAGGGAGGAGGGACTAGAGAAAGGGGCTCCTTGGGAACTGGGACTGTAGTTCTCAACTGAGGGCAATTTTGTCCCCCAGGAGAAACTTGGCGTGTCTGAAGACACATTTGATTGTCACAACTGGGGAGGATGCTACTGTCATATAGTGGGTAGAGGCCAAGGATGCTGCTAAATATACAAAAATCCACAGTCTAGCCCCTACAACAAAGAATTATCTGGCCCAAAATGTCAATACTGCCAACATTGAGAAACCCTGAGCTGGGCCAGCATCCCAAAGGGAGAATTGGTGAGTACCAGCCTAGCACTGTCAAGGCGTGGGCGAGAACATGAGATAAGAGGGAGAAGAAAGAGAAATAAGTAATAATTGCTACATTTAATAAGTGTTTCTATGTTCCAAATACTATATTAAGTGTTTGACCAATGTCTTTTCATTGACTCTTCACAACAATCATACAAAGCAAGTAGTATTATCTCTGTTTTATGGAAAACCAAATAGGACTCTCTCCCTTCAAGGCTCATGTTCTTAACTAGAAACTAAAAAGAAGGAAGGCAGAAAGCACCCTATCTTGTGGATCTGTACCTGTTTTCACCTAAAGGACCTAAAAGATATAACCAATTCTGAAGTCCAGAACTTGTGAGTCTAACAAGTGACAGTTAATAATAACATCACTGTCATCAGTGGCTAGGGAGCACCGTAAAAGTGACAGGCAGATCATGCTGTCCATCAAAGGGATCTGAATGTGGCACAAGCAGCAACGCAAAGACGCAGGCTGATGCAGAGAGGGAGTGGAGCATAGAAAATCCAGGCATGAGACACGCTGAGACACAACAAAGCTTCCCAAGACGGAGGTTCTCAGCTTCCTCCCCTGCCAGACGGGTAGGCCCTTTGCTCAGTCCTTCCTGAGACCATTTCCAGAACTTCAAATAGCAATAAACACACTGGGTTTGTAGGATTGTGAGGAAGATTGAACTCAGATACGTGTATAAATCAGGGATTGACAATTGGGTCAAGTGTGGCCTATTGCCTGCTTTTGTAAATAACATTTCATTGAAACACTGCCATGTTCTTTTGGGGCTTTTGTGCTACAATAGCAGAGCTGTGTAGTCATGACACAGAGTGGCACATGGCCTGCAAATCCAAAAATCTTTGCTATCTGCCCATTTCCAGAAACTGTGTGCTAATACCTGGTAGAAAGTGGTGGTTCTGGCACAACATCCCCTGAGTGGTGACTGGATCCTTCCATCACACTGGGAGAATTTCCTTTGGGTTTGTATGCTCACAGACTTGTTGAAGGTGTTCTAGTCAAACTGGCCTCTAGCACCTTTCAAATCATGTCCTAAATCACAGAATTAAATGACCGTAAAAGTCAATCAGATAAGAACATGTTTACCTAGAAGAGACAGAGAGGGTTTGCTTTTGTTTCAGAGTGGGTGGCGGGCAGGATAAGGAGATTGGAGTTGACAGTACTAATTCAAAGGCAAACTAATGTGATGAGGAGAGAGGGCTGGGGAAGCAAGCGGTTCAGATCTTAGCTACTCTGTGCATTAGCTGTGTGACACTTTGGGAAGATTTCTTAAACTCTCTGGCCATCAGTTTTCTCATCTATAAAATGGGATGTGGATGAAATGAGATAACTTATATAAGAACTGAATGGACATTAAAATGTGGTGAATAAATGTTATAATAATAATACATTTGTTCTACATATCTTTACTGAGTACCTATTATAGAGATACTGCAGAGTAAGTCTCTGCCCCCACACCCCCATGGCACAAAATTGATGGTAATAAGAATAGAATGTATTGAATGTTTTCAGTATACTCTGTTCCATTTTAAGCACTTTTGTAGTTTTTAATAACAAATTTAACCCTTGCAACAACCCTTTGAGATATGCACCATTATTGTCAAATCTGTATTGGAAATAAGGCAACAAAGGCGCAGAGAAGTGAAGTGGATTGCCCAAGGTCGCACAGCTAAGAATAAGGTGGAGTTAGGATGATGCCCTCATCTAGTCTGGCTGCAGAGCCCACAGTTTTCAATAGTGCACTGAGCATAGCACTGTGACACGTTTAGCAGTGATTCATTTTAAGTCGAGATAGTCTCCACTGTTGAGGGATCTGGTATGTGTGCTGAACTTACATGGCGCTAGGTGCACCTTTTGGCATGGGGTCTGTGTGGTCTCTGGGAAAAGGAAGCTGAAGACAACACAGGAGTAGCACACGCCTAGCTTTCAGAGATCCTTAGGAATTCTCAGTGACACGTGGAGGGGATTGCCAGGCACTAGTCTTCGGGATGCATGCCTGTACCAAAGTGAGAGAGAGAAAGGGAAAGAACACTTTCTCTATGATCTGAATTGCACTGGTACCTGTTGTGCGCTTAAATGTGTTCCCCAAAAATTCATATGCTGGACCCCTAACCCCAGTGCCTTAGAATGTGACTATACTTGGAGATATGTCATTTAAAGAGATGATTAAGTTAAAATGAAGCTTTTAGGGTGTTCCCCCATACAATCTGACTGCTGTCCTGTAAGAAGGGAACATTAGGACATGGAAAAGACACCAGGGCTGTGGGCGCACAAAGGAAAGTCCATGCAAGGACACAAGCAAGAAGGCGGTCACACAAGCCAGGGAGAGAGGCCTTGGAAGAACCCAGTCCTGCCAACGCCTTGATCTTGGACTTCTAGCCTCCAAAACTATGAGAAAATAATTTCTGTTGTTTAAGCTAGCCAGTCTGTGGTACTTTGTTATGGCGGCCCAAGCAAATGACTATAGCACCCCAGCAACCCTCCACTGGGACACTTCTACCTGAATCCAGAGCAGAGAGTAGGGAGCCTTTCTCTGTCACCCTGCCATACACCACAGAGAAGATTTGACTTTTGGGATGTTCAAGGGTGCCACTAGCCAAGAAATGTTAAGCCCAGGGATCAGCAAAAGAGACTTGGCACCCAGAGGAGGAGCATGATGTAGTGACAGTGCCTGCTGTGCTGAATGGAGCGGGAACAGCCATTGTCAGGGACTTGCTGCACCATAAAGAGCAGTGGCAGAGAAAAATGGACCCAGCAGAGCAGCAGGAGGAAGAGACTTTGCCCAGTGGAGTGGCACAGAATCCTAGAAAGGGCAGCATATGTCACTCATGCCTCTGGAGATTCTAAACATTCTTAAGAGTGAATTTTCAGGGAGCTGGGGTTTATGCATCAGCAGTTTGAGGAAATGAGCCAGAAAAATTAGATATTAATATTAGTGCTCCCACACATGTATGTACCCAGAGGGTGGTGAGGCTTGGGGAAATTACAGTTCCACACTGTTGACCCCAGAGCAGATATCTATGATGATCTATCTGAAAAGCTAAAGAAGATGCATTGGAAGAAATGGACAAGTAATGGTGAATTGGGGGGAAAAGAGAGTGAGGATATTTGTGCAAGAAGAAGAAAGGGAGAGCCCAGGGAGGTAGATTTAAGCCACCCAATCACTTCTGAGAGTAATTAAAGAAGCCTTAATTAACAGGACTTTGTAAGTAGAACATGCTATGTAGATGGTTTATTATGTAGGAAAACTGAACTTTGTTCAAGAGGATCACAGGCAGGAATTCAATGGCATGAATAGAAAATTCACTTGGAGAAAAATAATTAATAGACTAGAGAAAGAAAGAAAAGCAAATCAAGCTGGGCAGATTAAAAAGGAGCCAGTTCAAAAAAGAAGGGTAAGGGGAGGGATCCAGTGTCAGTAAGCAGAGATGGAAAGGGAGGGAAAAAGTAGTAATTTGTTGACCTTCCTGAGAGGGGGCAGATAGAGTGTGAGTACCAAGCTGAATTCCCAAATGAAAAAAGTGGCATGGAGAAGGATGCTAACCACAGTGTAATCAGGGTGCTGGTGGGGTGTTGGGGAACCAAATGAGAGACCCAGTCAAATTCCCCCTGAGAGGGAGACTCTCTGTTCTCCACCCATCTATTTTTAACCAGTGACAAAGACTGGCAATCAAAGGCAAGAGTCAAATGTTCCAGTTTCCTCTCCTCTGCTGACTGGGGACGGGAGGCAGGCAGAGGGCAGTGGATAGTTCACTGACTTTGGAAACGGCAGGTCTTTTCCTACAAAGTTGCTGAGACGCTTTATATCCATTCTCCTCTTCACGCAAGAGGAGACTTCCATGTCTTCAGGAAAGCATAATAATGGAGGAACACTTCCAACCTCCCTCCCTCCCCTGGCCTTTCCTCTGCCCACATGGGGGAGGGGTGACGTATAACTGGTGGAGTTGAGTCACCTCAGCTGTTGCCGGTTTTCTTTTCCTCTCATATTTCCCTGCTAAATCTCTCTCTACTCCTACTCCCACGTATTGAGTACGCTCTGAGTAGAGTATTGAGGCCTGCCGCTTTCCGGCTCGCTCTCTAACCTGCTTTCTTCCATGATGCAGGCAGCAGCTTGCCTGGCTGGATAAGTTTGCCGAGGTTCTGCTCTGCAGCCTTAGCTTTCTCCCAGCAGGTCCCAAGCTCTAGATTAGGGATGCAGGAGGAGGACTAGCGCGTAGCCTTCAGTACAGCGTAGTTGATGAAAATCTCCACCTGTGTCCAGTTCATCTGTTCTCAACTGCTTAAGAATTTAGAAGAGAAGAGGGTGACTATTTTGCACATCTGAATCCAGAAAGTACTTACTGCCTGAACAATCATTGGAAAAATCCCTTTTTTTGTGAGTCCCAGTTTACTCATCTGTGAAACGGAGGAAAATCATTCCTGTATGGAAAATCTCATTTGAGGATTGCATTAAATAATGTCTGTGAAGGCAACAAATTGTAGTAAGCATGCAGGAGATAGCTGTTCATCGTGTGTAGTTTGGAGCATTTCTTCCAAACATTCTATATTTAAGTTTCCCCAACTTTAAAATCGAACTGGCAAAAATTGATCCCTTTTTGACAAAATTTCAGGCAAAAGAGTGGGATTCCTGGGACGTACTAATTAAAGTAGAATGGCTTCCATCTTGCAGACCGGGCAAGATTCTAAAACTTGAGGGGTTCAGCTACCTCTGTGCTTCATCCCTATGCACGCCAGCAAGCATACGATTGATTTTTAAAATGTTCAAGTTTTCCATGTTGTTAACGCTTTCGATGCCAAATCTTGAAAAAACGATTAGTGCCTCCTGCAGCTTGAAGATAGTGGCATAAAGTCCAGCTTCCCCATTTCTTCTCTCCAAAGTCACCCAAATGCAAAAAGGACAAGCAAAACTACAATTTCTTCTTCAATGAAACTAGGAAAGAGCTGAAACTTTGAACAACAACAAAGGTGGGAGAAGTGCAGGATCCCAGGAGGAAGCGTACAGGGATGATACCCCGGGCTGCAGAGCCCCGAACAAACCCTCCAAGTACAGGTGTCCAAAGCAAGCACCACACTCTGCAGTACGAAATTTGAATCTCTTGCTTGCAATAATGGAAACAAGGTGTGTGAACTGGAGAGGAGCTTATATACACATAGTGTGGCATCAAGAAACAGATGAGGAAGAGCTAATGAACAAATCACACAGGTAAGACATTTTGTCATCATGGCAAAGGGCTACAAAGAGCCTTTCATTGTGAGCAGTCCCACTGCTGCCTCGCTCCTTTGGCTAAGAGTACTTAGGGGCTGAAAGATTATGGGCCCGAAATGTTGGATTATAAATGAAAATCTTGCTTTTCTGAAATATAGTCCTGAACTCTCAGAAAGAATCAAGAAAAAATCCATACAAAGATACAAAAAGAATAATATAAAGAAGTAAAAAGGGAAAGCAAATAAAAGATAAAAAATACACACTGTGAAGGCCTGCACCGAGGCTAAGTGGTTAAGTTCTCATGCTCTGCTTTGGTGGCCCAGGGTGTTGCGGGTTCGGATCCTTGGCGCAGACATGGCACGGCTCATCCAGCCATGCTGAGGTGGCGTCCCACATAACACAACCAGAGGCACTCACAATTAGAATATACAACTATGTACTGGGGGGTTTTGGGGAAAAGAAGAAGAAGGGGGAAAAAAAAAGAAGATTGGCAACAGATGTTAGTTCAGGTGCCAACTTTTCAAAAACAAAAATACATGCTGTGATATTTCCATAGAGGAGATGAAAATTGTGCCCGAACAACTTATCATATAATTACAAATTTAGTGAAGTAATCCCATCTATAAAACAGGAGCACAGGACAGAACTTTCAGGGCACAAGGATAATTTTCCTAGACAACAGAAGCAGTTGGAATGTGAGGGAGTATAGTTCAAGAAAAATGTAGAAGAAACAATCAACTCATCAAAAATGTGAAAATAAATTAGAAAGAGCTAAAAGGAAAATAAATAATACTGAAAAAATAAAGACAAATGTAAACTTAAAAATAAACAATACAAATAACATGTATTTTATTTTCTCAGGCCAAATTAAAGAAAATGCCAGAAATTATATTTAATTCTCTTATGAATGATTTGGGTTCTTCGTTATAAAAATCACGTGCTGTCCTGTTGAAGTAATGTGGGATGTCTTCTGTGGCCATTAGGCTTTTAAGCTGATTTTCTTCTTCTCTAAAGTGCTCTAGAATGTTACATCGTTGCTAATTCCTTTGATTTAGCTTTTCTCTCTCATCCTCATTATCATGCTATTCACTGTCTTTTTTTTTTTTTTTGATGAAGATTAGCCCTGAGCTAACTACTGCCAATCCTCCTCTTTTTGCTGAGGAAGACTGGCCCTGAGCCAACATCCATGCCCATCTTCCTCTACTTTATACATGGGACACCTACCACAGCATGGCTTTTGCCAAGCGGTGCCATGTCCACACCTGGGATCCAAACTGGTGAACCCTGGGCGGCCAAAAAGCAGAATGTGTGAACTTAACCACTGTGCCCCCAGGCCGGCCCCTCACTATGATTTTTTTATTTCTATTTATCTGATTCTTGTATACTCCTCTCCACACATTTCCTAATTTACTATTTATTGATACTCTGTGAGTTAAAAATACCATATAGCCAAATGTAACCACTGTGTAATAAATCAAATAAATTAAATTAAATGATAATGACTTAGCAATTACCTTGGTCCCTAGTTTGTTTATTTAAATTGCATAAAAATGGGCATGTGGTATTTGTGACAGCAAAGGACTTTTCAGGAGTGCTTTTTGCTTGAGATAAAGGCCTAAATTGCCGAACTGTCAAGAAAACTGATCTGGAAAATGAAGTACTGTTTTATTACAATTATATTTATCAATAAAAAATTCTCAGTGTGTTACTCCTGTCATAGTTTTTCATTATTGTTGTTTTGTTTGTCTCCTTTCTTTTTGTTTTTGAAATAAAGAGTGCACCTTTACTCTCTGAAATTACTAGCCTGATCTGAATGAAATTCATAGACTGAATTTTTAGAGAACTATAATGTAATTAACTACTCGCAAGGAGGCTGGATAATATTGTGGTCATGTATGCAAGTTTGAAACCTAAGATGTCTGGAGTCAAGTTCTGGTTCTACTGATTATTACTGGAAGAGCTTGAGAGATTAATTAAATATTTCTATGTTTCAGTTTTCCCATCTGTATGCGAGGATAATACAAATATCTACCTTGGAGGATTGATTATGGCCACTAACGGTGCTGATGCGTATTTAGCATTCAGTAGCCTGTTAGGTAGTCATAGTAAGTATGCAATAAATGCCAGCGGAAATTATTCCAAATGTTACAGTCTAACTAAAAGTCATAATACTAATGTGAAATAATATTTAAGAAATAAAACTATGCTGTGAAGGGTTATAAAGAGGTTAAAAGCTTGTGTCCAGGAAAGTTACATGTTAGAAAGTTAGAATTATAAAGTTATATTAGAGAAAGGTTGGGCCAAAATTTCAGTTCCCTTGTGGGTCTTGGAATATGATTACTGTCCATTAAGCACAAAATCTTCAGGAGGAGATGAACGCTGGGTGGGTTTGAAGCTCTGAAGTTTCTTATTCTAAGAGCAGCCTTTTTATCTGTTTCCCTCTTGACTGAGAGAAGAGATGAAAGGAACGGAAACAAAATGAATTCCACTAATACTTGGAAGAGAATGCAGCTTAATAACAAGCAAATCTAATGTAGAAGTGAGAGTGAGAGAAAGCGAGAAAACCCTTCAGGATAATAGCTTTGTGTCTGACAAGGTGAGGAGAGAGGAGAGGGCTTCTATAATGGGTTTTGCATCAGTCTTTCAACAGGCAGCTGAGCTGTGTCATTGTTGCCTCATAGAAGGCAAGAGCTGATTCTGACTCAGCTGGCTGGGTGCGGAGGGGCAGGGACACCAGAGCACCCACTTGTAGCGCTCACTTATTAAAACACCTGAAGAGGAAGCAGAGCCTTGAAGAGTGTAATCTACTTGAACGCCTGCGGTCTCAGGAAGCGAGGCAGGCTACCAGCCCTCTCGGTGAGAAATCAAAGCCTCTCCATCAGCAACTGGGCTTACAGGCTTTTATTTATTTTGCATTTTACAAACATTAGAAGAGGCAGGCAATGAGACCTGGTTTATTTTGCATTTTACAAACATTAGAAGAGGCAGGCAATGAGACCTGGGGGACAAAGCTTTGAGTTGAGAATCCTGTGCTTCTGATGTCATAACTGTGCAGTGCTGTGCAATCCTGGGCTCTTCACTTTTGCCCCCAGGCCTCAGTTTCCACATCTATACAACAAAAGGATTAAAACCTTGGCCTGGAGGATCTATAAGTCCCTTTTCAGCTCAAAAATTCAATGATATATTGTAACGCTGGAGAATCAATCTGTACTCCCACAATTTGTTCACTCTCTTTCCCACACTGCTGTTTTAGCTGCCATCTTATTTCTCCCCACTCTTTTGCTGAGCATCTCTGTTGCAGGCAAACACCGTGCACTTTTACCTCTCTGCTGTGCTTAATTTGTGCCTTTCACCTTCACTTCTTCTGCTTTAACACCTAAATACACCCGTCTCTGGGACTCAACTTGAATGTCTGTTGAAATAAATTTCTAGGCCCATGATGGAGCCCTTCCTGCCCAGGTGCCATGTCAGCAAATGGAACTTTCATGTTTCTATAAATGCTCCACTTGACCAGAAACACAGTGTATCCCATCAACCAATTCCCAAACGCCAAGCCATCTCTGGGCTCTATACTTATTGTCTTGTTCCTTGATCTTTCTAAATAAGGTCAGATATGCAACCTCAGCCAATCATGCCCTGTCTCCACGTTGCTGCTTCTCAATCTCTATAAAACTGTCTATTGCCCAAAATTCCTTGGGCGGAACACTGCACTGCTTAGAGGCACTGGACTCCCCCAGTCCACAGATTGTTTTCCCCTGAATTAAGGACATTGAGCTCAGTACTAAATTGTTTTATTTTTGTCATTTGACATGTCCTCATTCTCCTTCCCAAAAGAAGTGATCACATCCCTGAATTTCCATAAAACTTCCCCTGTGCCTTCTTAAAGAGCTCATTACATTCCACATGAAACTGTAATCATTAGTTCATACATTGTCTTCCTGATTAGCAACTACAATGAGCTCTCCAGTTCCTGGGGCCACTGGGGATAGAGACATACGAGTTATCACAATGTTGAAATATGTCCGTAACATTTGGTAAATAGTGGCCCCATGCCCTCCACAGAGAACTCCCCTGCTCCTGCTTTCTCACCCCTCCCCCAGGACACCTCATATCCACGCATTCAAAAACCTGAAAGTTTGACATCTGGCACTGCAGGGTCCCCAGGGTCCTAGCCCAGGCTATGGCTTTGTTCTTTCGGATAGGTCAGATGTTGTGCAAGTTGTTAAACATTTTGAATGTCATCCTTGGCCACACTCTCTTGTATGGTGGCTTATACAGAATAAATGATGGCTAAATGTTTGTTAAATAAAAGAACCCTGGCTTGTTCCAACACCACAAAAATTATAGGAAAAATGTTAGGGGTGGGAAAGGGTCAGAGAATGAAATGGAATTGTTCCATGAAGCAGTGTTCAGCGCTTGTCTCCTGGCATCAAATGGCATCTAAGAATTTTGAAGGGAAGGCAGTGAGCAGAGGAGGTAAAATTTAAAGAAATTAAGCAAAATTGAAGGGAAGTAAATGTATAATTGAGTAATGCCCTGGTAACAGAATCTAAGCTTTTCAGGAGTTTGGTGAAAGGCTGCATGAGTCAGAACAGTATTAAATGTACTGCCTCTCCTAATTACCCCCCTCATCTCCATTCCTTTTCTGTCTCTCTCAGGGCTGCTCTTTTTCTTCTGTCTCCAAGGGAGACCCCATCCCAAACTTTGGCCCCTTTGCCCTCTGCCTTCTACATTTTCTTGCTATAATGAATAAATAAGTTTAGCAAGGCTGAAGAATGCACAGAGAATATAGAAAAATCAGCTGGAATTCTATATACTAACAATGAGCAGTTAGAAATAAAAAAAAAATAGTAGCATTTAAGATACCACCAAAGAAAATGGAATACTTAGGTATAAATCCAATAAAATCTGTGCAAGATCTCCATGCAGAAAATTATAAAAGACTGATGAAAGTCATGAATTAAGACACAAGTAAATAGAGGGATTCATTGCTTTCATGGATTGGAAGATGCAAGATATTTAAAATATCAATTCTCAAAAATTGATCTATAGATTTAATGAAATTAAAATACTGTCAGAATTTTTTGTAGATATCAATAAGCTAGTTTTAAAATTTATTTGATGAGGGAAATAGCCTAGTACAGCCAAAACAATTTTGAAAAATAAGAATAAAGTTGGAGGACTTACATTACCTTATTTTAAGACTTACTATAAAGCTATAATAATCAAGACAGTGTAGTATTGGAGAAAGGATATATAGATAGATAAATGAAACAGAATAGAATCCAGAAGTAGACACGCAGAAATATGACCAATTGATTTTCGACAATAGTATAAAATTTAAAAGAGAAAGGATGGTTTCTTCAACAAACTGAGCTGAAACAACTGAACATCCATTTACAACAAAAGAGCACCTTAACATATAATTTATACCTTATATAAAAATTAATTTAAAATGGATTATAGACCTAAATGTAAAATATAAAACTATACCATTTTTTTGAATAAAACATAAGAGAAAAATCTTTGTGACCTTAAGTTATGCATAGTCCTTGGATAAAAACACCAAAAGTACAATCCAAAAAAGAAAAAATGATAAATTCGCTTTCATCAAAATAAAGTGTTTTTGCTCTGCAAAAGACACAGAATGGAAAAACAAGTTACAGTCTAAAAAGAAAATATTTGCAAATCATATATCTGATAAAAAACTCTCAAAACTAAATAATAAAAAAAATAAATAAAAAATGAGCAAAAGATTTGACACCATCAAAGAAGGTATATAGATAGGAAATTAATGCATGAAAAGATGCCAACATCATGACTCATTAGGGAAATGCAAATTAATACCACAATGAGCTACTACTATACTCCTCTTAGCATGAAAAACAAACAAAAAAACCAAAGCCTGATAATGCCAAGTGGTGCAAACATACTGAGTAACTGGAACTCATACATTGCTGGTGAGAATGCAAAATGGAAAAGCCATTGTGGAAAATAATTTGTCAGTTACTTATCAGGTGAAATATACATGTCCCATGTGAGGTGGACATCCCACTTGTAGGTATTTACTCTACAGAAGTGAAAGCATATGTCTACACTAACACCTGACATGAATGTTTATAGCAACATAAAACTAATGTTATTTCCAAAACCTGGAAATAACTACACGTCCTTCATAGGGTAATCAATAAACTGTGGTACATGAAGTAAAATTCACCCTCTTTGTTATACATCCTCTTTGTTTTACCTCTTTATTGTAAGTTTTGACAAATGGACAGTCATGTAACTATCCCCACAATCAAGACACAGAACAATTCCATGACTATCCAAAAAAAAAAAAAAAAACAAAAAACTCCTTGGTTTTGTATCTTATTTAAAATTAAAAAATAAAAATTAAAGCGGGTGAAATGAATCAAAATTCCTTTGGAGGGGCCAGCCCCATGGCACAGTGGTTAAGTTTGCATGCTGTGCTTCAGTGGCCCAGGTTTGTGGGTTCAGCTCCCGGGCATAGACCTTCACCACTCATCAGCGATGCTGTGGTGGTGACCCACATACAAAATAGAGGAAGATTGCCACAGATGTTAGTTCAGGGCACATCTTCCTCAGCAAAAAAAAAAAAAAAAAAAAAAAACCTTTGGAAATACTTCTGTCTAAAATTTGTCATTTTGAAAACAGTTTGGCAGTATCGAATCAGACTGAGTTTTTGTGTGTGTGTAAAAATATGTGCTACCAAACCTCTTAATCTCGAATTTGTGTGCCCAACGTGCAGTAAGCCCACCACTGATTCATAGGTGCTTGTAGATGGAGAAAGGTTTATTCAAATCGGCCATAATGGGAAGGGAGGAGGGTATGTTCTCTCAAATTTGCCTTAACAAGAGAAGAAGGCAAAGGGTTTTATAGAGCTAAGGGGCTTGGCAGGAGGACTTTCAGAGAAACACAGGGGTAGTCTGTGTTTCTTTCACTCCCAATGAGCCCCAGGGCAATCTCACTCTGGGTGTCAAAGGCAGCTGGGGGTTGGTTATCTGGTGATTGTAACTTCCCTGAAAGCATTCTTTTTCTTCTGAAAACAAGCTCATAAATCCTTGTGACCCTTGAGTCACCCCTCAGGTTAAACAACAAAACAGCAAATTGACAAGATTAACTTCTTTTCATAGCAAGGTTGAAAGGTAATCTTACTGAATATTTACAGTAACCCTCAAGTACCCGGCTTCATACATATATATAAAAAATATATTATAATCCATAAATTTCATTCCTAGGCAAGTACTCAAGAAAAACGCCCCCTTAGGCCCACAAAAATGTTTGCACAAGTATGCTCATTGCAACATCATTTTTAATAGTCTGTAGCTGGAAACTGCTCAAATTCCCATAAATAGTAGAAGGGATATAAGGGAGTAGTGGAATAGATACTAGAAGAGTGGGATTGTGACGTTTTCATATAGTGGAATACTATGTTATGAAGAGAACAATCTACAACCACACGCAATATGATGAATTTCACATTATGTTGAGTGACAGAGCCAGAGGTTTTCATTTCTATTGGGTTCAAAACAGGAAAACTGGCCTCTGGTGTTACATGGCAGGATAGTGGGGTGGTGTTTCCTTTGGGGCAGCTGGGTAGTGAATAGTGGCTTGAGGCTTGAGAGTGGCTTTCTGGGAGCTGGCCATGATCTGGGTTCCAGTTACATGGGCATGCTTCGTTTCAGAGATCCATCAAGTGGAAAACTTGTAATTTGTATACTTTTTTGAGCACATATACTTCAATAAAAAGTTTACATTAAAAAGATAGTAAAAATACTTTTATCCTGTTAAAATGGATTTAATTTACATCCAACTTTACAGGAATACAGGAGTCGCATAAAAGTGTAACACGTCTTCCTTTGACATCATCCTTTTCCTTTTTATGAAGAGTCATTTCTCTGAAGTTCAAGTCTTTCTTGACTTGAGAGCTGTCTCCAGTGTGTGAGTTTAACACTGCTCATGTAAAGAACTGGTTTGCTACCCTCCATCAGTCTGGTTGCCCTTGCCGAAGACTTATGCCCACGCGTCAGTTCCACAGACCAAGCCAGACACAGACTTGAAATGAAGAGCTTTTCTGGAACGCACCTGCTAGGTCGTAAGAATATCACTCCACTTCATTTACTGCAGGCTGGGTCTCCTATCAGATTCCTAACAACAAACTGTGCTTCTGCATTCCGCTGCTATTTCTCCCATAACCTCTGCAGATACTTGGAAGTATTTTAGAAGATATTTCCACCCACGCTAGGCAGGAAGTCCATCACGAGAAGGGTCTTAACACTAAACAGTCACGCACCAAATCCTGAAGATGGTGGAAACAGCTCTTTACTTCCCTCCTTCTGTCTCCTAGCAATCCACACCGAGTCCACCTCAGAAAGGCATAAAAGAGCCCTCCTTTGTGATTTCTTTCTCTTTTCTCATGGCCTCTTGGTCTTCTAATCTCCTGCTCTTCTCGCAGTGTCCCTTTCTTCTTCCCCTCAGCCTCTAATCTGACTAAAGTCAAATGGTTACAAAACAGCTTTTCCCTCAGTGAAGGCAGTGCTGTTGAGGGGAATGACAGATAGATCAGGTCTTGCCCTTGGTCTGAGGGGTTGAAGAAAATTTTCCTTTCAGACCTAGCCTCACAATGAAATGTTAAAAAGTCAAAACGGTGAGACTGAGAGCATCTGACACAACAGCAGTATGTTATTATGCTTGTAGAGTCTAAGTCACTTTTCTCAGTTTGCTTTGCTTTCTTAACTATCCCTATTTCTAGATTAATAGGAGCATGAATCCAGAAAAAGGGGAGGTGGTATTCACCACACCCAAGAAGGGTAAGGTAGGTACAAAAACTGTTATGTCCCATTACCGTGACTCAAGAATAGTATGACCTCATTCATTTAACTTCACAGAGATGCAGAGTTTTTGAAGTATTCCATTTTTAAAATAACACAGGCACTAACATTTCTTTCAGTCGCGTTTAATGTAAATACAATTTAAGGGAATTCCACACTCAAACAGAGTGTTCAAAATACAAGTCAGGGTCTACTGCCAAATCCAGTGATTAAACTGTACCATCGTGGTTCAGGAGTTATTACTAAATTTGGCTTCTACACTGAATGCCCCCAATTACTATGAGCTTACAATGATGGCCTCTTCATTTTAGATTTTCTGTCTTCTCCTGTAGTGTCACACAATCATCTTTCAGTGAAATTGGCCTAATATGTATGAAAATCCTAGTGCATTTGCTGATTCATCAATGTTAGTTCACTTTTTTTGTGACATTAGTGTGTGTTCTATTATTCTTTTTTCTGCTTCTAATTTTCTCTGGACTGGTAAAATATGTAGTTTCCAATCAATTGACAATTTGTTCATAACCTGCCTTCTTTCAAACAGAATCCAAAAGAGCAAATGCAAAAGTGAAAAGATCAATAAATATGAAATTCAAAGCTTCTGTATTTCAATAATCACCAGAAAGTTAAAAATCAAGTGTCAGGCTAAGAAAAATATTTGTAACATGTGTAAGAAAAGGCTACCAAGCAAACTTGTTGAAGAACGACTATATGCCAATAAGAAAAATAAATAAAAACAGAAAATGGCAAAAGGTATGAACAGGTAATTCACAGAAAAGGAAATATAAATGGCCAATAAATATGTGAAAAATTGCTCAAACTCACTAGTAATTAGAGATTATACTTTTATAATTATACAAATTATAATTAAAATGAAATACTATTTATCCTCCATCAGATTAGAAAAATCACTTGAGTATGACATAACTATGCTGGCAAGTGCATGAGGAGCCACCTCTACATTATATTGTTGATAGAATAAATGAGTGGATACTCATTTATTGGGTATCCTTCTCTTGGAGGAGATTTTGCAACATCTCCTCAAACTAAGATCATGCATCTCTTATACCACCCAGCTATGTGGTTGCTGTCTCTACCCTTGAGAAACATTTGCACTCATGCATAGAGGGGCAGGTGATATCAGATATCATTTATCAATAAGTTGCTTCCACTATTCTAAGTGCTTTGCATGCTTACATGCCTTTCATCCTCATTAGTTTCTAGGAGTATCCCCAGTTTACAAATTTAGGATCTAGGCTTTGAATTTAGGTAGTCTGGCTCCAGAAACTATGCTCTTTCTCATGCCGTGTCATCTCTCAAGAAAATTGACTTCTTGTAAAAGGATGCTCATTGCAACATTGTAGCAGAACGAAATGCTGAATGGTTTTGAATGTAATGCAATATGAAAAAGGAATGAAGTACATCATATCAATGGTTCTTAATCATGAGCAACTTGCTCCCCAGGGGACAGCTGGCAGTGTATGGAGACAGTTTTGATTGTCACAACTATGGAAGTGGGTGAATGGGGGAGGTACTAATGTCATCTAGTGGGAAGAGCCAGGATTGCTGCTAAACATCCTACAATGCACAGGACAGACCCTCACAAAAAAGAATTATCTGGCCCAAAATGTCCCTGGTGACAAGTTTGTGAACCTTGATCTACATTTATATTGATTGTTCTCTAAGAAATATTGCTCATTTCAAAAGCCAATTGTAGATTATATTAATTATGTAAAAAAGACACACACATACACACAAACAGAGCAATATATACTCTGAGTATTGCACACTTATCTGTATGTATACCTAAACTTAGGGAAAGATCTAAAACAATGCATACAAACTCTTAAATGTGCTTACCCCTCATGGTTGGTGGAAGGGACAAAGACTGTGGGGAAAAGGTGCATAAAGAGAACTTTAAAGATAGGAGCAATGTTTCAAAAGGGTTAAGAAAAAGGTATTTGTGTATATTTATAGAATTACTATTAATTTTAAATGCCACTGAGTACTATTTACTACTTATCAACTTGACAAAGACAAACAAAAGACAGTGAAGAATGACGGCAGGGTGGGATAAAAAGGCTGCTCTAGCCCTCTGACCAAGCAATGTCTCTTTTAGGAAATATTTCCTGTGAGATATAATTTTAAAAGGCATATGGCATGCTTCCATTCATATAAAAAAATCCTGGAGCCATTCGCTGTGCACATCTGTGTATTAAGGTGAAAATGTCTTGAAGGAAACACTCGAAAGTAAGAGGACTCTTTAGGGAGAGAAATGGAATTCAGCTGAGGACCGAAGGGGATTTCCCACCATCTACCTTAATTAAAGATTTTACAAGAAAACTTTTTGATATGTTACTTGAGTAAGTAAAAATCAAAAATAAATCAGTTATGTGGCCGGCCCGGTGGCACAGTGGTTAATTTCGCACATTGTGCTTTGGCGACCTGGGGTTCGCCAATTTGGATCCTGGGTGCGGACATGGCACCCCTTGTCAAGCCATGCTGTGACAAGTGTTCCACATATAAAGTGAAGGAAGATGGGCATGGATGTTAGCTCACGGCCAGTCTTCCTCAGCAAAAAGAGGAGGATTGGCGGTAGATGTTAGCTCAGGGCTAATCTTCCTCAAAAAAAGAAAATCAGTTAAAAGTGGGCACAAACACAAATGTATTAGGGGTTATTGGCTGTGATGTTATTTAAATTCAAATAACAAAACAAAATCCTCAATGCCTGAGAATAAGAGAAAGGTCAAATAAATTCGTCTCTACTCATTTAAATAAGTGCCCTATACTCATTAAGAATAACATTCTGGAATTAAGCTCATCAGTATGGGTAGATGATTAAATTACATGGCTAAATGAAACAAAGCAATTGCAATATATATACTGGAATCATATTCCATTATTTCAAGGAAAAAGGTCAGCATAAGCATGGGGGGAAAGCCTGGAAGGAGAGTTACCGACACTTTAAGAAGAATTATCTCTGGGGGCTGGAAATAGAAATAATTATGATTTCCTTTGTGTTCAAACTTTTTTACTTGAATTATTTCTATAATAAGGAAGTCTTGGATAGCACAAAAGTCCATGTAACATGGTAGTACAAACATATTTAAAGTAACTAAGAAAAATAATGGAAAACGGAACCAAGAGTAAGAAAATAAAATGAACTTAGAAGTAAAAGACAGAACAAATTACAGTAACTTTGGGTCCAAATTTGGCTCTGTTGTTTAAGAGCTGAGTGACTATGGGAAGGTTACTTAAGCCATTTGAACTTCAGTGTCACATCTATTAAATGTAATAACTATAGCTATGTCTTAGGACTGTTGTGGGGGTAAACGAGAATTTACGTTAACATACGCTGAAGTATTGTTTAGCGATTTAGAAAAACTCCTCAATAGCTCAACCGAGATAAACATTATTTACCAAGTATTTTCCAAAGTATGCATAATTCATTCATTTCTCTAGCTCCTCAAAAGCAGGTGAGTTGTCCTGTGTCAGAGATGACTCTCTTTTAAGTACCTGGGGCACAGTTAATTTTTAGCCTTGTTGCTCAGTGTGGTCAAAGAATCAGCAATGTTTCTGGAAGCTTGTTAGAAATGCCAAATCTTGACCCACCTTAGACCTATGGAAATCAGAATCTGTGTAGGAATCTCCCTAGGAGATTCACGTGGACATTGAGCTATTTAATACCAGTTCAGAACAAAATCCTCTGCTTTAATAGTCAGCTGGGCAAGGTGTGGACTGTTAATCACTTGTGAAAATTGGGGCGTCTAATAAGGACATGTGACTAGTGAGACAGCCATGCCACCTCTCGTCAGAAGATGAGTATTACTCATTTTGGTCTCAAGGTTAACTGCTTGGTAGATATTTTTCAGTATAACTATGCAATACGGCCACACGTGGACATAACACCTGCATGTAGAGTAAATATCAGTAAACCCGTGAAATTTTCCAGAAGCTAAGTCAAACCAAGGTGCATTCCCATGTGCTCTGTTGGAGTGAAATTTGGTCAATAATTTGTTCCATCGACACAAATAAAGGCACATAATAAATGCTTGAAGACAGAGAGACGGGCTCACTTCAGCTGATCCATAACTAGTCAGAAACCATGGTCTCAGGACTGGCAATCTGGTGCTGAGTCAGAGTTTCTATCTTCTTGGGTTCTAGCGGGTCCAGAGGAGACTGTTGTAATTAGTCTATCTGTCATATGTTGCTATTGTCTAAGTTCATTCTATTCTCTAGAAATGGTCCAAGTGCCATTTTAATTAATTGAGACCCGTAGAGAGCTTTCCAAAAAATGTATAAATTATGCTTTGATCCCAGGCTGCTCTGACCACGCATGTAGCAAAGCCTTCTAGACTCTAGAGAAAACTGGAAACGCTTCAGACATTTATGGAGTATTATTATTTAGTTTCTTCCTTTATTTTTTGCTTTATTCTCATGGGAATCTCCATTTTTGCAGTTTGTTTTGGGGTCTTTTCCAAGGAATATATCCTTTGAAGGAGTGGAGGAGGAAATGCAGTTAGTGTGCCATCACTGAGTGACTGAGAAGGCAGAGAAAATGTCAGGGTACTGAGTCTGGCCTCGAGGAAAGAGGTGAAGGAACAGATGGGAAAAATTGGTGGCAGTAACTCCTCCTCTCTGCCTGGGTACACATCTCTGTCACTTTCCTTTGTCCAAAAGCAGTGCAGCATTGAGCAAGGAGCGTGGACTTTGAAGTCAGAAAAAATTAAATCCATATCTGTGTTCTGACTCTCTGGCTGTGTGTCCTTCAGCTCATTACCTCTCTGTTACTTCTCTTATCTGTACAGTGAGATTTATAATATCTAATGTATGCGTTATCATTTTAACTTAATTAAATTACATTAAATTGCCTGCTCTAATACCCAGCACATTTTGGGTGCTCCATAAATAGTAGCTACTTGTTGATTTCCTTTCTGTTAAAGACCGGATGGTGACTCTCCCCAGGACCCCCTGTGCAGCTCTCACCAATGATCCCAAGTGGAATGAGCTACTGTGCCCTCATTACTCTCCTGGTGGGGACCACCAGTTACTGCACATTACTTTATAATGATGTATTTGAAGTCTATCTGCTGCAACTCCTTGAACTCCTTAAGCTTAGTGACTGTCTTGTTAATCTTTGCAACGTTAATGATTCCCACAGAGTTTGGCAAGAATGTTCACCCATAAAAGCTGGTGACTCAGTGTATCAATGGGTTTCAAAGATGATGACAGAGCTACAGGATAACTTTATAGTCTGACTGAAGGACATTAGGATGAAGCCAACTCCAAATCAACGAAACACCCAGGATACCTCTGCAAAGAACCCTTAGATGGCCGTGGGTGCTGTGAAATAGATGTGACCCACACCTGAAAGATGAGGGTTACAAAGGCCATAGTAAAGCGAGGCTCTTTGCCATATAGGATCAAAGAGACGAAATTTAACATTCTCTCCAGATGGTGCTGGAACTGATTCAAATCAGGTTGAGGACGAAAGGCTTTTTTTTTAACAAAGTATTTTGTAGGTCTTTCAACTTGATGTACGACTGTAGCCTCATTGAAACCAAATCCAAAAATTCAAGGTAAAGGTTGTTTTTCTTTCTGGAGCCTCTGAGGCCTCATCTTCCACTAGAATGTACCTTTATTTAACAGAAACCCCAAATCATTAAGCCTAGAGTGGTCCCACAGCCCCAGGATGCCTCATTCTCAGATAACAAAAGCAGCTGTTGCACACCCACCAGCCCAACACGAATCAGAAATCTGGCATGTTTCCTTCAAGCCTCATCTAAGTTAAAGGAAAGCCCTTAGCATTCCCAAACTTTACACCACCAGCCACTGCTATGGCTATTCCAGCCCATCGCAGAGGAAATGTTGCCCTGTGTGCTGATGGACGGGATCATTCCCATGACCAGTATGCTTACCTGACTCCCTTTCACATTCAGAGCACCTTCCCTTTTCCCGTCGGACTTGGGCTTTTGTGTATGTTTTCTTTATTGGAACTGGCAACATGAAGCTATTTAAACACAGCTCCATCTGTCAGCATCAGGTCCTGCAGGTAGAGTGTCGTGTTTGATTTCAGATTAGCATTTGTTGTGTTGTCAAGAAGGGCTTGGGGAGGAAGAAAAAAAGCCTGTGTTCAAACTGTTCTTTGGTTAAAATGCACAAAAAACTTATTTGTAACTTTGATCGTGACTCTGATCCATGCTTCTCATGTTTCTCTACAATCACAGCAACAGCCTCTGTGCCATTCATAAGGTGGCCCCCAAAGAATTGATCACAGTGTAAGGTAAATATTAACCCTGAGCTTTGGAGCCTACTTTGGGTCATTCCTCACCCGTAAAGCAGCCAAAAAGTGTAAAGCTTGTCTTTAGTGGGCAAAGCACAAGCATAAACAGAAGCAATGGGCCTTTGTTTAAACCCACTGATACATGGAGTATAGAGAGATGGGATGGCTTACTCTCAGAAATTCTGTTTCCTGGTGTTTGTGTCAAAGAGATGAGGTCTAAATACAGAATATACTTTGAGCATCATTCCTCATAACACATTTACAATTGCAAGACATTAAAAACAAGATAAACAATAACAGAACAGCAGAATGTTGATAATTTTTGAAGCTGAAGGATGGATGATGATGGTGCATGTGCTGTCTTCTTTTCTGTTAAAAATAATAACTATAAAGACTATATTCGGCAAAGAAAACAACCTCAGTATAAAAATTACAGATATGGTGTGATTCGTAGGCATTAAAAATACAAATAAAATGAAGGAGGAATAATATATCAAAAGGTGTAAGTCCCTGACAGCATATATGACACAAGCAGCGTGTGGCCTAATTCTTAGTGCCACAGCACTGCAACACTGTTGAGAATGCAAGAATGTCTAATAAAAAATAGGCACTCTAGGCAAATTTTGCATTTGGCTTGTTGGCTTGAGTGTTAGCTCATATCAAAATGACAGCCTTGAAGAGCAGAGTTCAAGAGCTGAGTGGATAGGAGAGTGCACAGGTAGAAGTTTGCACAGTGAGGAAAGTGGCAGGGGGTGGTGCCTCAGCTGCAGAGGGAACTTGAGGCAGCTGGGCAGACATGTGAAGGCACTGAGATGCCTAAAATGTGCATAGATTATGAAACTGATCTGTCATCTGATCCAGATTGGGAAAAATGGTCCCTTCTCAGACCCAGATTTGAGGACGGGCCTTTGTTGTTGGAGACAAGACTTCTCCTTCTAACCCTGCAGCCCTGAGCCTCCCTGTGCCTCAGCCCTGGTGCCAAAGAAAAATAGATCTGTGCTCTTTCTCTGTTGACAGCCTGAGTAAATGAGTCCCAATCTATTCCTCGCCCACTCTCCAAGATTTCCTTACCATTTTGGTTTTTGACCTCAATGGTCAATTTCTCATTTTGAGACCATGTACCCATCCAGACAAAGATGGGATTCTTTCTCCAGCTGTGATTCTCCTCCTTCCACAATTTAAGTTCTCCCTATAGTCATGCTACCTCACGATACCTTGGGGCAGAACACCTTCCCATTTGCCCTCAGTTCCCAGTGCTATCTCATGACTACCCGAATAACTCTAATATGACAAACAAAAATCATGCACAGAGAGAGAAGAGTAGAGTGATCTGCATTAATTCAGGGCACTAGACAATCTTACTAGCTCTGCTCTTAATCCCATGATGAGAAAGTTTGGGAACAATGTTTCAGAGAAATTCCAGATGTCTCTCTATTTCTTCTCTCTATTTCCATCAGGACTTTTGATGGAATCATTATACTGCCAAAGAGAGCAATTGAGTGCAAGGAAAAAAATATAGAACTCTCTAGGAAAAAACAATAGAATGCTTTTTTGCCACTGAGATTGAATTTTGATTGACAAAGTTCCAGAATTGTGGCAGGTAACCACCTGTCACTTCAGGAAAATGAATGGGGTCCCGAGAAACTGACCTCAAAGACTAGAATGTGGGGAATTCACTTGGGAGGGAGTATACGCCACCATTTGAATTTAAAAAAAATTATTTTGGCCATTCATTTTTAAAATTACTTTTGAAGTGTTCAGTTAACTTTGAGTTATTCATACTCATTGAAGGGAACGAAATCCTAGAAATCCAGATAATAGTGAGTAATTCAAAACACCCTATTTCATTCGCTGTTCACAAAGCTGTGTTGAGCTGCCCACCGCCTCCACCTGAACGGTGTTGAGATCATCACTGCAGGTTGGTATGCGTTTCTAGGACTGGAATATTTGACACGGGATTGCGCAGAAACCACCTAACAAAGAATTTCCTTTCCACAGGCTTCAACTGTCATTAAAATTTTACCCTGAAAAGCACTCGGGATTCCAAATAAGAATATACCTCTCCTGGCCGCCGCTTCTCCAACCTTGATTCTTCCCCTGAAAGTCCGTTCGTTTAGCCTGAGACACAGCAGGGATAGGAAGCAAAGCAACAACACGATGTGTCAGAAACTTCCAGAATGAGGTTCGAGTGAGAACACTCAAATTATCATCTTTGTTCGCCAGTTTCGTGACGTTCATGTGCCTCAGTGCCCATGTCTACTAAACAAGAACATTGATAGCTATCTTAAATCAAGCACTTACAATGTACCATTAACGATTCCTTGGTCTCGATGTGTATTAACTTGTTTATTCCTTAAAAAGAACCTCAGGTGGTAAATACTCCTATTGTCTCTGTTTTACACACAAGGAAACTGAGGCAACTCTCCATAAAATCAGTAGGGAAGGTGAGCTGGGATTCAGATGGTGGCCCGAACTCTTCACCAGGACTCTTCACTGCCCCCTGGGCGTTCCAGGTAGGGCTGTGTGGCAGAGATGACTGACTTTCCCAGGAGCCCCGTCTGTTCTTATTGAACACACCTATCTTTCTCTGGGCAAGTGGCTGCTACAGGCAACATTTTCCAGCCTCTTTCGATGTGGTCAAGTGACTAAGATCGAGGGTGTGGTTGGAAAGAATGTGAGCAGCTCTGATTATCTTAAAGGTAATTGTCTTGATCTTCCTCCTCCCTCTACCTTCTGCTATTGGCAAAGACTGTTACTAGAACTCCCTTTGAGGCAGAGCCGACCCTCCAGCCTGGGTTAGAGAATAACTTTGAGAAGCAGAGACTCCTACCCCATCCCAGGCTATAATGTGAGAGAGGAATAAACTTCTCTTATTTGGGCCACTCTACTGTAGTTCTCTGTAGCAGCAGTTTATTTAATAGTATTCTAACAAATACACTTTCTTAAGTACTGTTGTGCTGGAGCAAGCTGGTAGCACTAACTCACAGATAGCTGTTCAATATTCAGAAATTTTTTTGACCTGGTTGCTAAACTATTCATGGAAGTGCTTAAACTATGAAAACTGGCAAAGTTTAAAACTCAGGGTTATTTTTAAATTAAATTAAATTAAGTTTAGTTTAATTTTAAAGGGCTAGTTTACCAGCATACCACTGGGTATGAGGATTCAGTTGCGATAATCCGTATAAATGCTTTATAGAGTGACTAGTATCTAGTAAGTGCTCAATAAATACTAATTATATTAATAATAATAATAGATGGATTAAAATAAATTTGATTCATTAATTTTTCACACTCAAAGGAAAACCATTAATACCTTATTTTCTTGCCCCAAATCACACAGGGTCTTCTTTGTGCAAAGCAAACCCTAAGGACGCCGTAATATCTCTTACCCATGCTGGGTACAATGGGTGAGTGAGTCTCATAGCAACTTCTTACTTCTTTTGTAATTTTCAGAGCCAATTATCAACTTATTAAACAAAGTTCTTTTTCTTTTACCATAAGCAATATAGAAAAATATGCAAACTAGAAGAAATTTTATATCAAAACATAGTCTTTAAATCTTACTAAATACAGAGGAAATTTTTTTTCCTAGTTTTTGGCTTTTCTGTCTTCAGTAAGTATTTCAATTATTGAATAGCCTTCTTAATGAAGTTTCAGCACAATTGCCTTTTGCTATCAAGTGTCAGAAGCCTGAGAATTTCTAGAGTCAATTTAGTTCTAAAATGGCTAGGCCACTGATAATGAAAAAAAAAAAAAAAACAAACCTTGCAACACGTGGTTACTAATTTATAAGATCTTGCACTTTGAAAATGTCCAAGGACGTGATCTACCCACTTCTTTCTAAAACAGATTAATGGGATTGCACATTGCTAATCAATCGCGGCACTCCTCCTGCTCAACTTGGATAGTGCTCTAGGACCTTTTTCAACAAAGCATTTCAGGCAGCCACTGTTAATGAGAGGTGGACATTCTTTAACAATTCATTACAGTCTAATTTCCCGCCACTACAGGAATCCAAGGACTGAAGTCTTGACCAAGTACCAGTTTCTGTTGCAGAGTTCCTGATGCTAGCTGAGAACTCCTGACCCCAAACACTTCCCTGAGCTGCTGATTGGCCCTGATATTCTGGCACCCGTTGTTCTTGAATACGTCCAAATTCTTTAACATGATCTAAAATTCCTTCATGTTTTGGGCCTCCCCTCCATCCTCACCTGGCATCATGCTTTATTTTGGCTGGTTATTGTCGTCTTACCTTCTAGATAGTTTCCGTCGGTCTCGACCCTGTTCTGTGCTCTGGGATGCTGGCCTCTGTAGACTATATCACTTGGATTCTCTTAGGGTTTGAGTGGTTGTGTGACAACAGCTTTTATGAGGCAAGCCTTCTCCCACATCTGTGTCTCTCCCTGGGTTACAGTAATTGCCCCTACCTCGGTCCTTTAGGCTCTCACTGCTGTCGATCCCTGTATGCTCACCCTTTCCTCTTTGGTAGACCTGCCGACATCTTTGTAAATACTCCCTTCAGTAAACTCTCATCAATTACTCTTCTTGAATATCCTGTATCTTTCCTTCTAGGATTTGGGAGGATACAGATACACTCCCTTGACTCTAACACACACACACACACACACACACACACACGCCTTGTCAACTCCTTCTCCCACTTGAAATCTTAGCTCAGGTGTCACATGTTCTGGGAAACTGTCTCTGATCTCTTTTAGCCTAGATCACTTAAAGATAGTATCTCTTTTTCTTCATAATCTTTATCTTTAATTTGCATTAGAATCTTCAGTATAGCAGAAGGAGACAGACATTAATGAAATAACTATAAAAAGTATGCATTCACTTTATAGTTATTTCATTAATGTCTATCTCCTTCTATTAATGTTTATCCTCTTTGAAGGCAGGAGAGTTTTACTAACCATGATATCCGCAGTGTTAAAGAAGAAAAAACAGAACTGGACACTAATTAAAGTGGTAAACACAGATTTTATTCAGGAACTATTGCAATAGGGAAAAAGATACCTCATTATAGAGCTGCGTTCAATTCCAAATACAGTATAGAAAAATGAGGATTTTACTGAAGGAGCAGGGTGCGGATCAATGAGTGGAAAAATACTAAGAGGAAACACTAGAGGTGAGGGGCAATTCTGACTAAACCAGCTTGGCAGGATTCTTACTGAAGCCAGGTCGGGGTGATCAGGTACCCCTTGCAGAAGGGATGGGGATGAGGAGTTTGATCAGATATCAAGGGTTGATCAGATATTGAGAGTGGGGATTCTTGCTAAACTGATTTAGCAGAATTTTTGCCAAAATTGAGTGATGCAAAGAGAGACACAAAAGTCCAAAGGTCAAGGCCTAGTCGATTAAAGGGCTTAGAGGAGCCTGACTAAAGTTTGGTCAAGGAGAGAGCTTCTGTCACCAGCACCTGTCCCGATGTCTGGCCCACAGCATAGCCAGACACTGGAAGTAATGGCTGACCAAACTCCTCCTAATGCTAGGGCCTTGGACCTCCCCCGATAGCCTATAACCTCACTTGAGGTCTGTCTGATAATCAGTCTGATCACGCCGTCAATCAGGTTCCCATTCCAACTGTCCCTTCTTGGATCCTTTCAGCAATGGAAAACTTACTTTCCCATAAATCATATAATGGTGAAGTAGCTCTATTGTTAAAAGATTTTCCTTTTATTGAAATGGAGTATATTTCCCCTTAGAATCACCGTCTTGCTCTCTAAAGCAGCACGGAAGAATTAAACCACGTTCCCTAGGACAATCCTCGAATATTCAAAGCCAGATATCAAGCTCAGGTTTTGATTTTCCATTTTTTAGGAAGGACAGCCTTCTCCACAACTATTCTTTTCCTTTTCCTATGTTACTGTGCCCTGTTCATAACTTAAATTCAGCATTTACCCAGCTGGACTTATTTTCCATTCTATCACCCAGACCAATTTTCTGTCCTCTCTGCCTTGCTCCTTGTCCCGGGAGGCTGACCTCTATGCACTTCATCATCCAACCTCCCTTGTCTGGTGCAGGGGTCCCATGCTGGCCAGAAATGACAGGCCTCTATACCACCACCATGCTCACTCATTGTTTGGGAGCTGCCCTGGCAGTTTGCGGCCTCAGTTTGACAGCCAAGCAAATCCTGAAGGCACCCACAGTGGCAGGCTATCAGCTAGCTGTGTTCCTCATCACAGGTTCACATTTGAAGGGGGATCACTGCCCAATGTTAATAAGCATTGAGATATGGTAAACAGGAAGGCAAGCAATTTTGGTTGACTGGCAAGTGTAATCTGCAGATCGGCAGTATCAGTATCATTGGAGAGCTTGCTAGAAATGCAAACTCTCAGATCCCACAACAACTACTGAATCCAGGTCAGTATAAGAAGGCCCCCAGATGATTCATAGACATATTAAAGCTTATGAAGCACAGGATATTTTGCTATAATCCCAAATACATGAAGACTTTTTCCTTTACAGCTATACCCATCCACCCACAGGAAATTGGCTCCTCTCATCCTCTCACAACAGCCCTGTTAGTACTTTGTGGACCCTCTTTAGCCACAGTTGTTTGACCCAGACATAGATGCTGGATTTAGGGTGAGACAATCAAATTCTCTAATTTCAGATTTTGGAAATGTGGGTGAGACTTCAGTTTGTCATAGATTGAGTTTGAATTGAGGTGATGCAAACTTGGGAATTACAGGGCTGCCATATTCCACCATGTACACAAAGAAGTAGACAAAGGCAGTCTGTAGAAGAGGAGGTGAATCACGTACACTTCACTTTTCCTCACTTGCTTTTTATTGTTGTTGTTTGTTTGTTTTACTTATTTATCCAACTCAGTTTTTATTGCTTGTAACCGAAGGAATCTAAGACAGCTGGCAAATGGTTTGGGAATAATATGAATACGATGGAGTGTCATGGTAAAGTGTGAGAAAAAACTGGCAGGTCTTTGATGCTGAGCTTGTGTCGCATTTTTGCCTTGCTGAGTCATGGGTATCTAGATTTCAGGGTCTGCCAGCCTATTGTTCACAAAATAAAACCTTTTTATTTTGGTTCTTCAAGTTATGACAGGTCAAAGAACTGATATGAATTGATCAAAATTACCAGATATTTATTGACCAATCAAAACACTATACATTTCTATAGAAAAATATAATTGACAGACTGTCATTAAGCCAGGAAAATAATGAAAAAGGAGTATTTTATATTTGTACACACTGACATTTGCACAGTATTCCCACAGTCATCGTTGCATTTCATATCTAACATATGCTATTGTTGGTCTGTTAGAAAATCTCATCTAGAGAGCTCTGGCGAATCTGTGCTCCTTGATTCTCCATCGTCTAGAATCCGGGATGATCCCTTGGTACTCCTTTGTTCGCATTTGTCATTAAGTGCTTCAGTGTCTAAGGACAGTTTTAGATTGGTGTTATCCTGGTGGCTTTTATGGGAAGCTGTACTTGTTTAAAGGTCATTGCATAGGAATAATTAGGTAGGATAAGTTTCCCGCCTATTTTTATGTAAATTATTGTTATTGTTATTATTATTTTTCAAATTAGATAATTACCAAGCTTGTCTTTAATTTTGGGAATAAGCTCTATTTGAGTGCTTTGCCTCTTTTTAAAATACATCTTTAAATTTTGATATGAGGTTCATGGTATTTGGCTACACTCTGTGAAGTATTAACAAAAATAATACAGGCATTTGAGGGGCTTCCTCCTTTGTTATCTGTATAAGCCTCCCCATTCACGTGGCTTTCTCCAATGGATCAGCGGAACACCACTGTTGTGCATTCGGCATTCCTTCTGGCCTTGGGTTCTATCCTCTCCTTCAGCTGCCATGATGAGAATGATGCTTTCCACACTGTGAAAGCGTTGTGCCTGCCAAATGAAAAGAACGCTTCTTCACCGTCTTGAAATTCTATTCTCCGTATGGATTTCCATTCCATTCTTTTTTTGACAGAAGGACAGAAGCCATTCAGGAAGCGAGCAGTTCGATTTTGTCTATGCTGTATATCAGCGTTACACCACAGTCTCCATAGAACTTATCTCTGATTTCTTCGATCTTTTTCTACTATGAATGTGACACTGGTTGTCTTTAATCTTATATGCTCAATTTTAGTTTACCCTTTTGGACACTGTGTTTATAGATCAAGCCACCGTCTCCTATTGATCTTGAGTTACATGGTCTTCTTTCCTCCTTTTGTACATTTATTACCTTTTAACGTCAGTGCTCGTTGGAGAGTTACCTGGACACACACATTAATTTTTGATAGCCTATTTGGAATCATTCTTCATTTGAACTGTACTGGAGATCAATTCAAATATGAACTCTCCGGGATATTGTGTATTTTTCAAAGAGAATAAATTATAAATATTTAGATAGAGAAGCACAATCTATTATCATTGTTCCAGTTTATCATTTATATAAGACTCTCTTACCCAAAGAACCAGTCAATTATTATATACTCTAATGTATAATAATATGATAGTCCCCTTACCCCAGAATTATCTTTTCTTCTTTTTTTTAATCACTAACGAAATTGAGATGAGGCTCAGATGTTCACACAGATTAATCTGGCAGAGCCAGGTCTAGAATCTAGTCCTTCGATGTCCACTTTATCCCCCAGCCACCCTGCTCAGAGGAGATTCAATAAGTACTTTCCGGTCTCAAACAATTTGTTCGTTTTTCCAATCAAGAAAGCACTCTATCAAATGGCTCCCTAGGCCAGTCAAATGACAGTTTTCAGATCTCCTAAGAGAGAGAATGTGGAGACTAAAAAAAATCTCTCCCTATTGATTCCGAACAGGACCAAGGTCCATACCTTTATCTTTAGAGTCACATTCCTCTGATACCATCCATGCTTTCCTGCTCACACCTTGCTTCCCACCCAAATGTCTTTATTTTTCATATAATCTATCCATTCTGCTATTTCCCCCCAGCTATCCAGGTTTGTATTATTGACTTCCCCAGTCAACATGTTACCCCCTTGCACAGTAGCTCCTAAAATCACTGCGTAAAGGAAGTCTTCTGGGACTAAGTTGGGATTCCTCTTACCAATTCCTTGTCTACATGTCTCCTCCATGTTTCCTTTCCAGTCAGCTACCTACAATGCTTACCTAACGTTGGGGAGTTATGGGAAGGCTGTGCGCTCAATTTAATTAATGGGCATTGACACTGCATTTTTATAGCAACTACATTAGGTTTAAAAGCCCTCCTGGGGGGGCTGGCCCTCTGGTCGAGTGGTTAAGTTTGCGTGCTCTGCTGCAGGTGGCCCAGTGTTTCATTGGTTCGAGTCCTGGGCGCGGACATGGCACTGCTCATCAAACCACGCTGAAGCGGCGTCCCACATGCCACAACTAGAAGGGCCCACAAAGAAGAATATACAATTCTGTACCAGGGGGCTTTGGGGAGAAAAAGGAAAAAAATAAAATTAAAAAAAAAAAAGCTCTCCTGGATGATCAAGGTCAGTTGGTGTGTAACTAATTAGTAACCAGTTCTACTTTCTGGACCTTTTGTCCTCCTCTTTAAAATAAGGTTATTGGACAAGATACATTTAATATTCTGATCATTAGGTGGTTCTTTAGTTTTCTGTCCCCTTTGATGACAAATCAGACATTGTCTTATGTCTTTTGTATTACTGTAATGAACTATTTTTATTGAGGGATACTTTATATGTAATAAAATTTGCTCTTTCTCTCTCTTTTTTTTTTGGTGAGGAAGATTGGCCCTGAGGTTTCTCCTTTCATCCAATGTTTAAATAGTTTGCAGTTTGTCTATTTTGTTTAACTTTTTTTCAAAGAACCACTATTTTGATTAGTGTTTCTGTTATTTTTACTATTTCTTCTTTGTTCTTTTGTTTAATTTGTTTTTCTTATGAGTTACTTTAATTTAATTAATTTAATTGTTTTTTCTTTTGCTGAGGAAGATTTGCCCTGAGCTAAAATCCATTGCCAATCTTCCTCTTTTTGCTTGAGGAAGATTTGCACTGAGATAACCTCTGTGCCAGTCACCTTCTATTTTGTATGTGGGATGCTGCCACAGCATGGCTCGATGAGCAGTGTGTAGGTTTGCACCTGGGATCCCAACCTGTGAACACCAGGCCGCTGAAGTGGAATTCACAAAAGTGGAATTTGATGAGATTTGACAAATTTAGGTAGTTATGTAACTAACATCGCAATCAGAACATTTTCATTACCCCCCAAAATATCGCCCATGTCCCTTTGCAGTCAGTCTCTTCCCCACAACTGCACTCCATTGATCTATTCACATTGCAACCGCAGATATGTTTTCCGTCCCTATAGATTTTCCTTTTCTAGAATGTCATAAAATGACATCATATAATATGTAGTATTCTGCATCTGGCTTGTAACTTAGCACAATGCTTTTAAGAGTCATCCGTGTTGTTACATATATTAGTAGTTTGTTTCTTTTTATTGCTGAGTATTAGTTCATTATATGGGTATAATACAATTCCTTACTTATGCACAAGTTGATGGACATTTGGGTTGTTTCCAGTTTTCGATGATCATGAGTAAAGCAGCAATAAAAAAACATGTAAAGATCTTTGTGTAGGCATATGTTGTCATTTTGGGGGAGAAATACCTAGAAGTAGAATACTGGGTTATGAGGTAAGAGCTTAACTTTATATGTTTAACTTTGTAGGAAAGTGTTAAACTTTTCTCCAAAGGGGCTGTACAATTTCACATTCTCTCTACTAGCACAAGAGTGTTAGAGTTGTTCCATCTTTTTGCCAACACTTTGTATTTTCATTCTTGAATTTTAGGAATTCTAGTGGGTCTGTAGTGACACCTCATGTGGCTTTAAAATGTATTTCCCTAACAACCAATCATGTTGGCTATCTTTACATGTGCTTATTTGCCATCCATATGTCTTTTTTGGTGAAGCATATGTTCAAATATTTTGCCTATTATTTTAAAGTAAAATTATATTTATCCTTTGCCAATTGTGCCATTCTTTGCCAATAGTGCACTGTCTTGGTTAACGTAACATCATAGTAAGTGTTACAATCAGGTAGTGTGTGTTTTCCAACTGTGTTCTTCTTTTTCAAAATTGTTTTGCTTTGTTTCACAGTTATAATAAAAGCAACTATACCTTTCTGAGTGTCAGGCATTCTGCTAATTCTACCTTGCTTGCATTTGTTCATTTAGTCCTCATGACAGCACTATAAAATACATAGATTTATTATTATCCCCATGTTCCAGATGATTAGTAAATTGACAAAGGTCACATTTAGTTAGTAAGCAGCAGATCCAACATTATGAATCTAAGTCTGCATATGTCTCCAGAGGCTGAGCATTTGTCTACTAAGCTGCGTTAATTCCACCTTTTATTTACCTTCTCACAATTATTTTTCGTCGACCATTAGACTGCCAACTGAGGGAAAATAGCTTGTTTAATATATGGTAGAAGCTAAACAAATATTATAATTGATGAACTCCCCCACAGTGTTTAGAACAAGGCCCTGTGCCCAGATATAAAAACTTTGGATCGAATTCATTGAGATGGGGTCCCTGCTGTGGTGTTTTAGGGTAGCATAAGGCATATTTTCAATGTTCTCATCCTTCTGCAGTCCTTGACACTCCAAAGCCAGGATTTCAATGGGAGGATCTGAAGCAGAGCAGAAAGGGCAGTAACGAGACGCTAATGCTAATAGAGTCCCGGGCCAGGGGCATCTGTGCCCCAGCACAGTGTGATCTATGTTTTCAGGAGCCTCCAATGCCCTTTTCAGCAGTGTCTTTACAGCTCACTCGTGGGTAATAAGTCTTGACCAGTATTGGTCTTTGACATAGGTAGTAAAATACAATCTAAAAAGCACCCAATGGAGTATAAAAGTCAGCATGAGGACAGTGCAGATGATTTCTCATATAATATCTTTCCCATCTTGGATCACCAAGTACAGAATCCAGGGGAAGGTATTTTGCTCACTGGGCTAAATTATTAGTTGGACAAAACCACGTACTGTTTCTTGGGTGTGAAGCTTACAAGTAATCCTTTTCATAAAGTTTTTTTTCAGTAGTTATGCTCAAAATAAATAAAATTACCTATTCACAGTTGATAATGTCAGTTTATGGATGCTCTTGAGTATAACTGAAGGAAGTTGACCTAGACGGTCAAGGTCTGGCAACAATATAATTTAAGGAGATTTGAAGGTACTCAGTATGTTAAGCTAAAGAAGAGAAGATCAGGGTTGGAGCATAATATCTTTGTTCAAATGGTCTCTTTAGTGGCTGAATAATGCCCCCCAAAATTCATGTACACATGGAACCTCAGAATGTAGCTTTATTTGGAGATAGAGTCTTTCCAGATATAATTAAATTAAGATGAGGTCATACTGGATTAAGGTGGGCTTTGAATCCAATGACTGGCGTCTTTATAAGAGGAGAGGATACATAGAGACACACACAGGGAAGAAGGCCATGTGAAGACAGAGGCAGAGATTGGAATGATAGACTTGTAGGCTGAGGAATCCCAAGGATTGCCAGGAGTCACCAGAAGCTAGGATGAGGCAAAGAAGGATTCTTCACTGGAGCCTTCAGAGGGAGCATAGTCCTGCCAATGTCTTGATTTCAGACTTCTATCCTTCAGTACTGTGAGATAATAAATTTCTGTAATTTTAAGCTATCTAATTTGTAGTAATTTGTTATGACAGCCTTAGGAAACTTATACAGTTTTGAAATAGAATTGGCAAAACTTTTTCTAGGTTTCTAGAATTAAGAGGAAGGGGAGGAAAACTCTAAGTTAACTTCACCAACTATACTCATGGGATAATAGAATGAGCTGCCTTGTGAAGATGTGACCGCATCACCACTGGAGGTATAGTATAGACTGATTGTTCATCTAAAGGAAATGTAGGAAAATAATTCCTAGATTTGGTTGGATTTTGGAGTAAATTGCCTCACAGAATACTTCCAGCAGTAACATTCTATGACATAACTAAATACGTTATCCTCAAATTTATCTTTAAAAAATATAAACCGCAATTTTCCAAAAGTATTTACAAACAACTAGAGCCCCTTGACTACACCTCTTTATTAGTCTGAAGTTTCCTGACATAAACCATGAACTAATTTATCTTTCTTATAGGAAGCACATAAAATTAATCAGTTATTTTTGCACATAAAATTAATCAGCTATTTTTCGCAAAAAGTGAAGAAAGATATCGTGTCCTTACAAAGAAATCTTTTAGTCTAGGAATAATGCTTTTTGGTTTTACAAGTTTTTATTATAGAATATATAAAAATTGTCCCTCCTGCCTTAAATGGGAAATGGGTGCTGTGTTAGATAATATCAGTGAGCCAGCTTATGGTAGATTCAGTTATTAGCCTCAATTCTTTACCCTTCTCTGTGTCTACACATTTGCTACGTGTCTTTGGAATTTCTATCTAAGGGAGCAGAGTGAGTTTGGGCTTAGCTATGTGACTTGTTTTAGTCAATAGGACATTAGCAGATGTGATACTGGTGGAGGCTTGACATATTCTTGTGTGGATGGCTGCACTCTTTTGTGTTTCTGCCTCTTTGTTGGGAAGAACAGGTGTCAGCTAGTCCACTGATACAAGGAGAATGGTGGACCTGTGGAACTGCTATGGACCTTACGGCATGGAGCCAAGATTGGCTGAACCCAACCTAGGATCATTCAAGTCCCAAATAACCCACGAATATAAGATGAAAACAAATGATGGTTGTTTAATGCTGGGAAGTTGTGTTATACAGTATTACTTTGGAAATAGCTAACTTCATATAAATATTGAGAAGAAACTGGATGTCATTGTGAGTCTGTATGTTTTCTGCCAGCATATGTAGTAAAGAGGCTCAGACAATCTTTTTACACCACACTTCACTTGAATTCAAATGTCCCCACAGGAGTTGGCTGTAGTTCACAGGACAAACTCTCTCTAGCCACTTTACCAAGTGTGTTGTGCTAGCTTATGGTTCAGAAACCATGGCAAACACTTGTATCTGTCTGATAAATATCCATTCTCCCTCCTTTCTTACTCAGAGAACTCCAACATTGTTGGGAAGTGACAATATACCAGGTTAAAAATACCTCCTTAACTCCCTATAACTCAGCTCTATAAAACAGCCAACTTTTGTTCAGAAGGATGAAAATCACTAGCTGAAGATGGCTGAGAAGAATAATAGAAGTCTGACTTTGTCATGGTGTCATGAATGTGTCATTTTGCTTTCTTTTCTCATGAGAGACAGTTTGGTTAAATCACTATTGTCAAGTTTCTGTTATATGCAGCTATATGCGATTTTAACTAACACAGAATTTGACATTAGATAGGGGTTCAACAATCATATAACATAGAACATATGATTGGCTGACTGAAGGAGGTAGGCTATGGCTGGTGAGCGCCCAGATATTGCAAGCTGGCGATCTTCGTTATGTAATAAAAAAGTTGTCAAGTTGTCACCCATAGTGGGACGTATGGGATATGTATGTGGGATGTAGACCATATATTGATGAAGGATACAGCTTGAAGGATATTGAGGGGAAAATTCAGATCATTGGCAAGCTGGTTACTTCTTTCCCATTTTAGCAAAAATCTTCAAGAATGGAATGAATTCAGGCTAGAGCTAGCCAGTCTGCAAATAGACAAAAAGGAAATATAGCTTTGCTAAGGGAAATGCTTTCTGTGGCTTGCAGTATAAATTGACCAAGAGTCTCATACTATGAAGCCTTGCAATGTTGAAAAAATTTACTCTTGTGCATCAAACATGAACCATTATAAGCACTGCTATGAGGTCGCGAGCCTTAGCGGAAGATTTGCTTGTGGCCTGCAGCCTTTCTTAAACACCTTTCATGAAGTATTTCCTCCTAAGAAGTAAGGTGACAGGCAAAGGGGTTGCTTTCAAATGGAGCCTAATTTGGATTGCCTCAAGGTAACTACTGGTCACAAAGTCAAGGGCTAGGGGGATAAGCAGAGTCCACAAGTCAATCGATAAAAGATATGAGTTGTCAGGTTAAAAGAGAGAGTTTAGGCAAGATTTCACCTGCACATAGCATGAAATAGTATTACTAAGTTTTAGATAGAACCAAAGAAAACCCAGGCTTGCCTCTACATGTTCAATTCTGCGGACTTCTGGATTCAACCCACAAGAAATTCACGGAAACCCTGAAGCTTCTAGGAGGGGCATTTTCTCTAAGTCCTATTTGAGACATTGCCTTGGAATTTAACAGACTAGGAATATCCTGCCCAGAGGTCAGAGCCAGGACAGTGATATATAGTGAGGAAGAGATATTTGCCCAGACAACAGAATGACGTCCTGTCAGATTCGCTAAGCACATCCTAGACTCCTCACTATTCCTAAGAAGTGTGTTGGTTTCTTGTTATCCCTTTTTCCCAATGAGAACATTTGTTATTGTTATCTGATTCCTTTGCCACCATTGTATATCGGGTACGTTGGGAGCAGATAACTTGTCTTTTAGTCTTAAAGATCAAGAGATAATGAGGAGTCTCATCCTATCCAGGCAGAGATGATTACATATCACCCAGAGATATGGACTCTGAACAGGACTAAGAAGCAGGATGAGACTTTGGGCTTGTCTCCTTTGGGAGGGAGTGAATTTAACCAAAAGTGTATTTAACCCAAAGACTGCACTAGATTGCTACTTTCTCACTCAACATTTGAAGTCATATTTATTAACAAAAAATTTTTGATATTGTTGAGGATGACAATGTGTCCAGTTCAAAATCGAAAACTCACCTCTTCAGATTTCCTTGCAGCTAGGGAATGGCTCTATGTCCCAGGTCTATCACCTAAGATGGAATGACTGAGTGAAGATTCCAGGAAAGTTATCATTTTCCTGAGAAAGAAGGATGACTTGGCTTTCACACACATTTCACCTTTTGTGCTTATCCCCCACTTCGTTCTTGGAACACATATGCAGGTTAGCCAGCTTGTCATTATAGGATGAGAGGTATGCAAAAGATTGTGGAAAAGAAAGACAGAAGAACATGAATTCCTGGTAAGCTCGTAGAACCACTGCACCTTTGTAAACCACTTACACCTCAACTTCTTGTCACATCATAAATAGAAACTTCTATTTGTTTAAGCCAGTGTTGTCAGCTTTCTCTGACATGGGGCTGGATGTAATCCTAACTGATTAAGGACTTTCCAGATATTCAAACAAATGTTTCTTCTAGACACAATGAAAATTTAGATACTGTTTAGCAATGTAATTTATAGGAAATAATGGGACAATGAAAAATAAAACAGAAACAATATATAATGTCTTTCAACTAATATTTTTCTCATGATATTCTGAAATATCCACTGGTTGCAATTCAATGACTTTGAGTATAATTTCCTTCAACGAGGAGAGTGAGACAGGTTGACAGGTCTTAAGATGCCCACACAACCACTCGTATTTGTTGGGTCCCACTGAGTTCTTATGTCTTTTAAATGCAGAGAAAGGAAATGGCCTCGAGGCAGCAATTCAGAGATTCCAAGTTGACTGGTCTTCTCTCATTACCCACTACACAGGTCATGTCTGCTATGGATTGACAGACCAGAGAGCTGCTCCCTTCCAGAGGCATATAAACTAGATATCCATGTAAACCAGCTAACATTATCAGCACAACATAGAAAGAACACCCTTACATGCTTATTTTCTGATGTCCAGATCTGTAATATCCACATCCTTAGGCCTCCATTTCCAGATCTCTTTCCAATCTCTTTAGACCTTCTCTTTGGGCACATGGATGAGAGTAAATTGTGATGACTGATCTCCGGCATGGTCTAAACTTTTGCTGTGCTATCTTTATTAGAAAATCTCCAAAGGGCTTTACAATGGGGCAATCTATAAACCACTGCTTATTGCAAATCTATAAAAAAAGCTTCCAACATTTATGACGAATGACAGAATGAGAACTCTCAGAAAAAAGGCTCTCTTTCTCATGAAATGAGGCTATAGAAACTGGAGAAGATCTACATGAGCCAGACACTAGCTGGCATTGTTGCTGAGAATTTTTTCTTTTTCATAGGATTTCCTAGAAAACAAGCACTGAATGAAGATTTGGATAAAAGCAGATTAAATTTAACAGATGAAGATGGTTATGCTTGGTGACAGTGGATCTCTAGCAAACAATTGCTCTCAGGACTTCGCTTGATGGGATGGATGCATGGAGTCAGACGTGATGTCACAGCTCCTTATGTTTTCACATTTTCTTCCGATAGTGTTTGGCTTCTGCTTACATTGTAAGCAAAAGCAGGGCTACACTCATACATTTTTCCTCATTTCAATTCACTACTTTAAAAAGATGTTTTGGACAATCTTCCATGACTCCTAATTTCTATTCAAATGAATTTGATAGCGTCTATAAAGAGAAAATGCTAGAGTTGAATGTATTGCCCTACATCCAGGATTGGCATGGAAACTTGGAGGAGTGTTAAAGGATAGGGTCAAAAATCCTACACACATTTACAGATGTTATAGTGCCTAGGGAATTTTAACAATGCACAATTCCTTCTGACGTTCAGGACACATGGAGATAAATTAATCTAGATCTGTCTGCAAATCTGTCCCATTCATTAAACAATGGGAGATCAAATAAAATTTATATAAATTATATAAATCTTATAAAAATTTCTTTGGTTTAAAGGGAGAACCCAGGAAATAAGAGAGGAAGGGCCTTGGACCCCCACTTACTTGGCCATGCCTTAACCCATGAAGCAGAGGCAAGGTACTGCAAGAAACATTAAGGATCACAATGTGTAAACCACTGAATTAATCAGAGCATCCCATTTTACTGAGGAGGTGCCTGAGACTTACAGATGCCCAACATTTGTATTGTGCTTCTAACCAATGTGCTTTAGGACAAACACTAGAATTCTCCAGGCACTCATAATAGGCATCCTTCTGTCATCCCCTGCTTTGCTCAGACAGTAGAGATGATGAGGAGGAAGAAAAGAGAATCAGATGTTAGAAGTGGCTCAATATGGGAAGGGGATAGAATATTTCCCGGGACTAGGGTTTTAGGGTTTCTCACAGGAAATCGGATGACTATATGATGCACTCGGGCATGGCAGAGCAGCATGGACCTCTGGGTGGCCTAGTCTATAGTCAGTAGGGAAAACCCTCTGAGGCCATCTCTGAGCCAGCCTAGAGCATCACAGCCCAACAGATAACGCAATATGCTGGGAGCAGGATCCCCAAGTCGCAGAAAGAGCTATGATGATGCCAACAGCCAAGGCTTAATAACTAAATTATTTCTCATCCAACCTAAGCATGCTGGGTAATTATATGAGCCAAGAGGTGAGCATCCCTAGCATGACAGAGATGAATTTTTCCCACCTTGACTAGGGAGGTCTCAATGTTGGACTGATTTGAAGAATGTTGTGAGGCAAATTCATAAACCATTACAACGTGAGTAGCAAGGGAAATATATCAGTTGATCCCTCCTTAATCATTTTGATGTAAGCCTTGCCCTTAAGGACTTGAAATTTTATATTTCAGCATGAAGTTCCTCAGGAGTGTGCCTTTGATCCTGCTTGTCTAACTTGTTTTATCCATTGGGTTGTCTCGGGAGGTCTCGGGTATTGTCTTGTACCCAAAGGGCAGAGACACTCTGTGTATAAGAGGTCACGGGGGGAAGGCTGTGGGAAGGTAACTATGTCTCCCTGATGGATCACCATGAAGACAAAATGGACTTGTCTGCAGTATTTCTATTAAACAATGGGAGATAAATATCTTATCTTATCCAAATATTCAGAAACTCACAGTGCTTAATGACACAGACAAGTTCTGGAGACAGGAGGAATGACAACAATGCAAAGCTAGAGAAGCAAAGAACTTTTAGCAGAAGTAATTTATTTTCTAAGCAATGAAATCATATTTCCCCATCCAGCAATGTACCTATTGATTCTTGTTTTCCTTTGGGAAAAAAAAAAAAAGCAATAATCCATGGCCAAAAGGGAAATGGGCCCCAGCTGCACAACAGATCTTGCTTGCTCTGGCAGGTGTGCTGGCCTGTGGATTTCTCCAGCAGCTTTGGAAGATGAGTTACTGGCCAAGCTGGGGACTCCTCTGTCCTTCGTAGGTTTCTAAAGCTGCAGATTGTTATTGCCTGGATGGAGCTAGACAAAGATCCCTCACTCTAGTAGAAGCTGGCAGTATGTCCACCAGTGTTGATGGGTTAATGTCATTTAAAATTTTGTTAATATACATTTTTCCTTATTGCACTATCTTCTTTGCTTACCTATTTTTGGAGGGATGGGGGAGTAAAAGCATTTTCAAATATTACAAATATATGAGAAGTATAGAGATAAATAAAATGAACTCAGTTTTACCCCCAGCTTTATCAAATCTTATCATTTGGTCATATTTGTTTTATTTCTCTCAAAGAACATTTTATGGAAAAAGTTGGCCCCTGTATTCCCCTCCCTACTCCAATTCGCTTCCCATCTTCCTTTCCTGCAGGCTGTCCTTGCCTGATTTTTTGGCTATCATATTCATGAAGCTTTTATACTTTTATCTACTTACGGATATACTCGCAAATAATGTATATGTTTTTAAACTTTTTAAAATGATAAAATACTACACATGCCACTCTGTAACTTAGGGTTTTTGTTTACTATTGTATTTTTGATACTTGGCTATTGTCAATTATGTATAATTGATTATATTTGATTAGGATTGAAAGATAAGGATATAATTGTCTTGTGCATCCAGCAATCTTGCTAATTGCTACTAACGTCAATAGTTTATCTGTAGATTCTCTTGGATTTATTGTAGCGATAATCATGAACTTGCAAATGTTGACAATTTATTCTTCTTTTTTAATTCTTATGCCTTCCTTTTCCTTTCTTTTGACTCAAGGCATTGGCCCAGACGACTGGTGTGATACAGATTCTTAGCGGGAATACAGGGCATCTTTAACTGAAATTTCACTATTATGTATACCATCTACTAAAGGATGTTGATATCCTTTGTCAGGTTAAAGAATTTCTGTTCCATTCTTAGTTTGCTTAAAATCTTACCATAAACAGCTGTTACATTATATCAAATGTTTTCCTGTATCTATTGAGAAGATTGTATGATTTTCTTGTTTTACTCTCTTAATGTGGTACTAATAGATTTTCTGATATTGAAACAAGAATTTTAGTTTTACTAGGGTGAATTGTATTTAACAGTGTTTTACTTTAGGATTTTAATCTTTAACAGTCTCATTCAAAACCAGTAACAAAAGGGGACAGGTCAGTGGCATATTGGTTAAATTCACACATTCCATTTCGGTGGCCCAGGGTTCGCAGGTTCAGATCCTGGGTGTGGACCTACACATGGCTCATCAAGCCATGCTGTGGCAGTGTCCTACGTACAAAATAGAGGAAGATTGGCACAGATGTTAGCTCAGGGCGAATCTTCCTCAGCAAAAAAATGAAGAAGAAGAAGGAAAAAAACAGCAACAAAAATACATAGCTCTTCAGAATAAATCTTACAAATTTGTGTAGGCCATCTCTGAAGAAAATACAAAATATTTTTGAAGGACATAAAAGAATGCCTGAATATACATAATGAAAGGTAAGTTTATAAGTGATGATTATATTTATATAAGATTAGTTAACACTTTTAAAAAATTTTCTTTTAATTCATTCTGATTAACTTTTTATTTTTATACTTTCTGCAAGTTTTTTTTTCAACAAAAGAGAGAGCATTTTAAGCTCTTATGGATTGACAAACAGTTTCCTATAAAACTGCCTGGTCCTAGTGTTCTGGACCTTTCCACTATTTGTTTTAAGAAGCTCTGTCTCTCAGTTTAGATGCATGAAGATGGAGAGAGGGTTTGATATTCTGTTTTTGTGTTATATCTGGCTGTCTCAGGAAAAGGATACAGGTTCCAGAGTTCAATTCACAGAATAAATGATGATAAATGACCTAATCAGAGCAAGGAGTCAAGTTTGTTTAGAATGTATCTGTTACAGTAACTCCCTGGGCTTTTCTTGCTGATTGGAATTCTACTTTTATAAATTGGATTTCTTTATTTTAATATATAGAATTACCAATTAAAATATTATAGCCATTATGCATATGGTGTTTGAATATATAAAAAGCATATACATCATGTTTGTTTAAAGGTAATGTGAAAGAAATAATCGTATAAAGATAAAGAAATGAAATGTGGAAGGAAATTCTTGACATGAAGTGAGGAGAGCTGGGTTCACGTTGCAGCTTATTAGTAATTAGCTTTGTGTCCTGTGGCTAGGTAACTTTTATCCTCTTAACCTCAGTTACTTCGTCAGTAAATGAGTCACTCATAAATTGAATTATAATGATGTACACCTGAAATTTATATAATATTATAAACCAAAGTTACCTCAATAAAAATAATAATAATAAAAGAAAAGAAAATTTTTAAAAACCCATCTAAAACCCAATGCTTTATGATTGTGCTTTGTGGCATCTTAAGGGGATCTGTAAGTCTAGCCAGGAATTGTCATTTTTGAGAATTCTAGGCATGTTTAACTTTCTTCAACTAATGGATGCTTACTCTGTGTTGAGCTCTGCTCTGCCTACTTTATAGGGATCCACCCATCCAGTTTAATTTAATCTTAAAAACTCCACAGTTATGTAGTATGGTTGTCCACATTTCAGATGAGGAAAGTAAGGCAGGGAGGGCCTTAGTAACTTGCTCAAGGTCACATAACTAGTGAGCAGTGGAGCTGGGCAGCCCTCATCCAGGGCCTCTCATCTCAAGTCCTGTGCTGTACTGCTCTTTTCCTTGTCAGATTTACCTTGAACAAAAGTCTTGCACCTAAAGCGTTGAAAAATATGGAACAATTAAAATCTCTAAGATTTCATAGTTTAAATTGTGCTGTTCCTCAGAGAAAGGAGGCCACACTCAATCCTGCAACCTTGGAAAACTCTGCTCTGGCTCTGGTATGAAGGACATGCCCATGACTCGTGAGGGGGTTGGCCGGTCTCCTTCCTCTAGAGCAATGCACTGCTTCTCTAGCCCATAAATATATATTTACAGTATTCATTCACATTTATAACTGCCTGATTTTATTGGTCTCATTGGTCTTGTTGGAAACAGAGGCAGCGAAAAAGCAAGACAGATGAAAAGTAAAGGCTTTTTGTCAGACAGAACTGAGTTTAAGTCTCAGATTTGCCAACAAGTGTTGGCTACGTGACTTTGTAAGGTTAATCTTTGGGTACCTCAGTTTCCTCATCTAGAAAAAGGAATAATAATACCATCCACTTCATAAGGTTATTGTGAACATTAAGAAACAAAATGCATATGAAAGCCCCAACACAGTACCTGGTATATCATCGATAATTAATAAATATTATGTTCTTCCTTTTTTACTCTCTCAGAGGAGATTTTGTGCCGGAGTCTTTATTTCCTCAACCTGCCATGTTGGGGTCCGTAATTAAGTGAATGCCTCCTGCTGGACTACTTTCCTTTAATTTGTGTGGCTCTTTTCCCAGTCTTCTGAGTAAGCCAGGTATGTGTTTCCTTTGTGGTTACATTTCCTTAGATTTCCCTTCAATTCAGAATTAATAGGAAAGGCAGACTCTTGTGTGCTGCGTTCTCTTTCCTAGATTTCCTCCAGACTCATTATCTTTATTCCTCAACACTTGCTCTCAAATTTCTTGTTCCTTTTGAGCAATAGAAGTTCCCTTGAAAATAGCTTCCAAAGTACAGTAACTGGGAGCTGAGCACCCATCTTAGTCTTTGCTGAGAAATGAAGATCGATTGCCATGGAGTGAGAACCCTCTCTCTTGTGGATATATTCTGTACTATTTTATCTCTTTTCCTTAAAGGAGAGAGCACTCTAAGCAGGAAATCAACATCCTTCTTTTAGATAGAAGATAAACTGTGAATTGATAAAGACATAGTCCTTTAGAACCTTTGCGAGGACAAAGCATAGCTGTTGCATGCGGTTCCAGGATATGATTTTGAATACTGATGAAATAGGCATTCCAGAATTGATCTTCCCTTTGATTAAACTTATTTATGACATCTTTTGTTTGTAATTCAACTCCTATTTGTTGATTGCTTCCTTTGTCCAGGCACCACATGCAGTACTGAGCACACACAAGTCAGTACTCCTCTCCTGAGCGATTAGCTGTCCTTCAGGTATCAAGACTACTGAAAAACAGTGTTAAACCTGCAGGAACACAGAAAATACTGTGCTCTGGAGCTATTCCTGAGGAACATACTGTAGGGCAAACTTCATCAAACCAATAGATAACTATGGAAACTTCAGCAAAAGGAATGATGGTGAGCATTGAATATATTTAATTAGAGATGTAAGATTAATTCAAAAGCAGATACCTGCATGGAAGAAGAGGAAGTCAATCCTGAATGTTAAGAAGAAAAGGACGTAATTTAACTAAAAAAATTGGAAGACAAGGAAGAAGGAAAGGAAAAATAGAATCCTCTCAATGATTGTTACCAGGGTGACAATTACAAGTGGGAGTCTAAGGGAAATAATTTAATGCTGACAAACCAAATAGTAAAAATCTAAGTAAGGGAATTAAGGGTATCATAAAAGGTTATATATAAAAGTAACCACCAGAAAAAAAGTACGAACCTCCCTAAAGACCAAAACAATAAAAAAGACTTAAGAAGCATATAAAGAAATAGCTAATATATTGTAATGCTCACAGTAAATATAATCTAATATCATCTGGGTTGAGACCAAACATTGAGGTCATATTAATGAACGTAAATTCAACTCACCTATTAAAAGAAAAAAGATTTTCACATTGGCTTAGAAAGAAAAACCCAGCTCTATGCTATAAATGAAAGACATACCTAACACGAAATGATTCAGAAACACAAGAAAATAAAAGCACTGGTACATGTATATTAGGTGAATAAAAACAGTAAAGAAATAGGGGTTGCAATTTTGGTATCAGAAAACGTAAAATTTAGGCCAAAAAGCATGTGATAAAGAAGAGCACGTTTGTAGTGCTAAAGACCACAATTTTGGTTATTTGAACACTATATATGTGTTTATATATGTGGAATACTATGCAGCAATTAAAAAGAATATAGTAGATCTAGATGTGCATAATGGTATGGAAAGGCAGCTCTGGATGTTGCCTACTGAAGACAGCCGAGCCGCGGAAGAGAACTGCATCTCCTCAGCGCGTGAAAACAAGACATACAGGCACGTGTGTGTGTGCTTACATATTTCATGTAATAAAAACATGTTGGATAAGAAAAACACTAAACTCAAAAGTGAGAACTTTGAACTGAGTGGTTCTCAGAAACTCCAGCAATTCCCATTAAATTTTAACGGCCCTGCCATCAGGCTGGTTCCACCTTGAATGCAGCCCGGCTCCAGTTGAGGCACTAGCCGCAGTTCCTGTGGGTATCTCTCCTCCTTACCTTATCCCACACGGTCCTTCTATTTCCATTTGTACACATCGAGTTGCTCGGCTCGTGGTGAGTGAGTAGCCTGCAACTCTGCCAGCTTCATAAATTTGAACTTTATTTTGTCAGCAATTTACTGAGTTATCTCAGATCAACTATTAAACGTTTCTCTGGCTCAATTCTCCAGGTGCCCACTGACGATAATTAAGGAGTTGGTTCAGTTGGTACCCTTGGCTAAGCAAGCACACCCCTGTGGGCCTTGGTTTCCTTCCGACAAACCAGGTGTCTGGGCTGGAAGACTCCTCAGGTCCCTTCCGGCTCCTCTATGCTCTAACTCCAGGCTGTTTTGTGAATATCTCAAAAGGGCATTGAGTTTTAAGGACATAGTTTAGAAAAGATAGGAGGTTTGGCTGACAGCAACTTTGAGCAGTACTAAAAAAGTCTGCCACGAGCTCTTCCAATGTCCTACAGGATAAATAAAAAGGCTAGGATGCAGCATGTTACATCCTGACCAGAACACCACCACGAGAGGAAGTACTTGGCTCTTAGAGTGCTAGTTCAGCCGCATTAATTTGACAGCGTGCACAAGCCGTTGACTGCCTGCTGAAGTCTTCCCTGGCCATGGTTCGTTGAGTGCACAACTGCTCTGATTGAGAGCGATTCCACGCCAGACAGCTGCGGAATGAACAAGTTATACACAGCCAGGGAAACCTGAAGCCTCATCAGCTAGTCAGTGAGAGCCAGGGGAGAGAAATTAAAGTGGAGGAAAGCGCAGATAGAAAGAGGAAGGTGATGAAGGACAGAAAGAAGCTGATATTAAGAGGTGGTAAAAGTCACAGGAAAATGTGTGCCTTCCAGTTAGAAACAAATGAAACACATTTGGATACAATTGCAGAGTCCAGGGCACAGATAGGAAAATGAATTTGGTAAGGGAAGGCGATGAGGGGCTTCTGGAAGGTGAGAGGGAGTTAATGAAGTTGTTTGAGAGTGCTAATGAACATGCTGATCACACAATCCATAAGACACAGAGGAAACTGAAACCGAGGCTGGATGGAGTGCACATTTAACATCCATTTGCTGGTTGCTAGTTCAGACAAGAAGCGACAGCACAGGCTCTGGAGACGGGGCTTTGGTTTATGTTTGAAAGAGCTATGTCGTGTCGCAAAGATCTAGGATATGATAAGAATATGCAATAGTTTGGTGATGTGGCCAGCTTCAAACTGTTGCTGGGCTTCTATGGGATTCTGACACCCAGAGGCGTTCTCTCTGGAAGGCAATGCCCACATGCTCAGCCACTCATGAAGTGATGCACCTGTGGCATCACTTTACTCTCCTGCTTGGTAAACATCCTTGCTCCTCCTGGGCCATCTGTAGGCTGTATGCCTTTGTCATCCCTTCTTACTTCTTCCCTTTATGAAGTCCCCAAATAAGACAGTGCCAGCAGTAAAAGTCCTCTAATGGATTGTCTAGTCCAGTCTCTTCATTTTTCAAGTTAGGAAATTAGGCTCAGAAGGCAGTTGCCCCAAAGTATTCAGTTAATTAGTGGTAGAGCTTGATTTCATTTAAGTTTTCTTTCTCTCAGTCTAGTGGTCTTTCCTATTTATGCTGCTTCGCTTTAAAGTTTAGAGATATATTTCAAACATCATCCGTCTTCCTTTAATAATCCTTCATAATTCTTTGGAATTCATTCTTTGGTTATTTATTTATTCAGGAGACAAATAATTGAGTGACTACTATACGTCCTCGTGAAGCTTATATTCTAGAGTGGGAAACAGACAATGAAAACAAACAAATTTAGAACAGAATGTCAGGGAGGGGTAGGAAGTAGGGGAAAATTAATTCGGGTTCAGGAGACAGAGGGGCGCTATTTAGATAGGGTATTCAGTTTCATGGGGGGAAGTTAGAGCAGGAGCTCGAAGGAGGGGTGAGAGGAAATCATATGAATCTCTCTCAAGGATAGACTTCTCTAAGTTTTCTTTCATTATTTTGTCCTAATTCTTTCTTTTCAAAGTATAAGGGGTGTGAGGGCTGATGTACAGGGTACTGAACTATTGTGAACGAATCCATGTTTTCTTTATTCAATACCTTTCCCTTTTTGTTTTTCCTAATTTCAAACCATATTTTCTCTCACATTCAGCATTGATAGACCAAGAGTAGAATGACTGCATTTGTGTTCTTGGGGGTATATTATTTCTCCTTCTCAATAATCTGAAACATCTCTATTAAAACAAATCTAAACTCATTAAATCTTTCAGTCAAGATTTTTTTAGTAACTTCCTAAGCCTTGTCCTTCCAAGTTTTCCTTCAAGTGATGCATTCTTTGTTCCAGCTGTACTCATTTTATCCTTTGGCTTTACTCATAGTCTTTTCACTGTTTATAGAGCCCTATTCTCATTTCTCTTTTTCTCTCTTCTCTTCTTATCTCCACTATCCAACCTAATCCTACTTCCCTTTAAGCTTTCCTCAGTTACTCCCTCCCCTTTCCCACCTAATCAACTCCCATTTATAATTCAAGACATAGCCAAGCTTTCACTTCTTGCTGCTTGCCTAGCCATTTGGGTTCCCAGTATCCTCTGCAGCAGGAAGAACAGGGTAGCAGTGGGGAGAAGAAACTGACATGAGAATTATTTCTGCCTGTGGCTATAAATCCTGTTAAAATAATCTCCACATCTCCAGATCCTTAACTTAATCACATATGCAAAATCCCTTTTGCTATTTTAGGTAGTATAATATATAGGGTCTGGGAAATAAGGCACAGAAATCTTTGGGGGCCATATTCAGCCTACCACACTTACTCACTAGGACATAAGGATATTAAGCAAGTAGCGATGTAAAGATCTCTATTCTAGGTAGTGGGGTGCACAGTGAATGTGGTGGACAAGATCGGTAACTTGGGTTTGAATCCTGGAGCTCCCTGATTTTAGATGATTCACTTTAGTTTCTTTACCTTTTCACCAGCCTAAAGGGCTCTGACTTTCTACTCCTTTTATCTGTTGAGTGACTTCATTACCTGTAGACTAACTCAGTACTTCCCGAAAGCGGCTGCATATTACAGTCACCTGCGGAATTTTACAAAGTCTAGATGCCTGAGCCCTCCTCCAGTCATTCTGATTTAATTTGTGATGTGTGGCTGACGCAGAATTCGTTTTTAAAGTCCCCCCAGTGATAATGATGTGCAGTTGCGGTGGAGAACTATTGGCTCTGGTAACCTGTAAGGAGTTTAGAGTTTCTTCCTAGTCCCTTTAAAACAAACAAAAAACATGCTTTCTCTGCAGGCGCTGGCCGCTCTTGTGATAAGCTACCTGGCCTCCAGAATCATAGGAGAAAAAGTATGTGTTTTCACATGTTTATGGCAAGTTGTTACAGCAGCAATAAGAAACTAATACATTGATAAAGCACATAAGTCAGAACTATAAACAAACGTGTAAATATATTTTTCTGATATTTTTTCAATCATGTATTTAGGCTTCCTTTTAACTTAATTCCTAACTTTGCTTGGATCTCAGCACATCTGTCATGTCTCCAGGGTTACTTTTCCTGACCTCCTTGTCAATTCTCCTTGCTGTAGGTGATTCTGGCCCCATGACCCTCTCACTTAATTAAAGCACTTATTTAAGTTCTAACTTTAGCTTTATTGGTGCAATCATTTTCCACCAGACTTTGGCCTCCATGAAGGTCAGGACCTTGTGTGTTTTGTTCATCATTTTATCTCCAGAGTCTAGCAAAGAGTTTGGGGAATAATAGACCTTCAACAAATATTCGTTAAAATGAACTTACGAATCTGGACAGACTCAGGTGGTGAATTCAGCTAAGGAAGCCAGAATCAGGTTTATGGGGATCTGGTAGGAAGTTATGGAAAAGAAGTCTAGGAAGAAGATGAAAGATGATGGTCCCCAGGTCAGTGTCTGGGTAGGAATGGAGAGGAGGGGACTGAAAAACCTGGGGGCACCATGTGGGGGCACATATGGCTTCAGGAAGCCCTCAGTCCACCTTCATGTCTGGAAGGGCACGTGGAGTCCTGAGGAAGAATACAGGCAGAGTGAAAACTCTTCTATTCCCTCGTGGTGTTTTCTCTGAGGAACTTTAAATTTTATGCTTTTCAGTGTGTGCCCAATTTTACAATTTTGTTGGAATAGCCTTTCAGTCAACCCTATAGCAGATAAAGAATATTACGATGAAAGTATTTTTAATTTGAAATCCTTAGAAACTGTCTTCTTGACACTTTTTTATATTTTTAAAACCTGTAACCTCAGAAATCATGATGGTCTTCCATAATTGGGTGTCCTTATGGGTAAGTTGGGAATTTTCCTAGAATTTTCCCTAAATTCTTAACAATTTTAAATCAGAATAGAAAATATAACATATCCTCAAAAATACAACGAGAATCACTATCATCGCATGAGTCTGAAAGAGCATTTCTTCCTCATTTTTCAATGTAATTAAAATGTTTGGTTCTTATGGAAATACTGCCCTTGCTGTTTATGAATTTCTTTGCCAGAACAAAGGCTTGGTAGATCTCAGCATTACTGAATATATTTAACAGGGCACCGTTCTATATTCAAGATGCAGTTACGTGAACTGTTATGCCAAGAATTGAGCTAGCCCTTATGAAATTGGACATTGGTCCTGCCATATAGGCATTTCCAATAATTATAAGACCACCTTAAATTAAAAAATTTTTTTCAGCTTACAAATCTCTTTTTCTTACATGATTTCATTTAGGTTTTTACAGCAATCTTGGCCGACTAGAAGCAATCGTTAGATTTTGCTAATGATGAGTGCATGGCCTTAGGCAGGACACTTAAATCTGAATCTCAGTTTCCTCGCATGTCAAAGGAGGATAGGGTTTTTGTGATGATTAAAATTTGACAATATAAAGTGTCTAATTCCATGGTTGACATACAGTAGGTGATCAATAAATGGTTGCTATTATTATCATTCCATTATTCTTTTTGGGAAAAATAAGTCTCATGTAGGTTGAGTGTGTCTTAATAAAGAATAACTTTTTGTCTTTTTATAGTGAGGGAGATTGGCCAGGAGCTAACATCTGTTGCCAATCTTCCTCTTTTTGCTTGAAGAAGACTGTTGCTGAGCTAACATCTGTGCCAAACTTCCTCTATTTTTTGTATGTGGGATGCTGCCACAGCATGGCTTCATGAGCAGTGCGTAGGTTCCCGCCTAGGATCAGAACCAGTGAACCCCAGGCTGCCGAAGCAGAGCACACGAACTTAAACACTGTGCCACCAGGCTGGCCCCAAGAATAACTTTTTAACACTCAGAACTGGTTTCCTTAGGCAGTATTGAATTTCCTATCATGAGGTGTATTCAATTATAAGTGTAACCACACATTGACAGGGCTGTGGTAAAGATTAGTTTGTTTACGAATAAATACTTTTCGAGACCCAAATGTGACCTTTATCTTCCCCTCCCATCCTGAAATGCTCTTACTTGACTCAAGGCATTTTTCTAGCAAGTGGTAAATCATGCCCTAGAAGCAGTCTCCCGAATCCATATCTAGCACAACCTGCATTGTCTCTATGAAACTGCAGAGGAGGTATAAGGTTCTGTCTCCACGGGCTAGACTAGAGCACTCAGCTAAAAAAAGTTCTCAAATAATATGTAGCATTTGTGTCTTATTCTTTCAAAGTCTTTTAGCATTTACCTTCTAAGATTATTTTGCCTTTTAACACCCCTGAACAAGAGGTAAAGTAATTTAAATGCATTTTTCAGAAAAAAGTTATGTAAAGAGTAATGAATTGATTTACTAGGGATTGGATTATAAATTACAGGTAGAACTGGGACAAAAGTCTCTCTCTCTGTCCTTCAGACAATGGCTACTTTTTGCTCTTATAGGGAGCAAGCACAAAAAGCTGGCAAACTGCACAGGTGAGCTTTCCACCTAGGTCTTCTGGGTACGGCTTCATTTTTCTTTTTGTTACACAACATCACTTCTGAGTATTCTTAAGTGATTCTTAAATATTCTTCAATGAATGACAACGTCTTTTCTCATGGAGGGTTGCAACAGGTTAACATATAGAGAAAATTCTCAGAAAATATTATGGAGCAATTATAAACAGGATGCTGAAAATTATTATTAATATTCTTGTACTGTGCTTTACAACTACCTGATACATGTGGCACCTCTTGGATTTATTAATACTGCTGGGAATTTGATATGCTTCTGAATCCAAGTATTTGTGCTTACCAGTTAGAGAAAGATTTCAGCCATTATTTATTTGAATAGTTTTTGTTGCATAGTCTCACAATTCTCCAGCCTAAGGAGAACTGATTAGAAATTATTGCAACTGATTAGAAATGTATTATATACTCAAAATCTCTTAATTTCTTCCATTGTTAAATTTATTGAAATATTTATTTATTGAAATTTATTGAAATATTTATTGAAATATATGACTAAAATTGTGGATTTGTTTATTTCTCCTTTCGGTTCTATCAGCTTCTCCTTCATTAATTTTGATGTTCTCTTTTTATTTATTTTTATTTTTTAAAATTTTTATTATTTTTTTAAATGCAGTAACATTGGATTATAACAATATATAGCTTTCAGATGTGCATCATAATATATTTCGAATTCTGTGTAGGTTACATCATGTTCACCACCCAAAAACTAATTATAGTCCATCCCCTCACATGTGAGCCTAATCACCCCTTTTGGCCTCCCCTTCCCTTGGCCTGTGGTAACCACCAATCCAATCTCCATGGCTGTGTGTTTGCTTGTCGCTGTTTTTATGTTCTACTTATAAGTGAGAACATACAGTATTTGAATTTCTCCCTCTGACTTATTTCACTCAGCATAGTACCCTCAAGGACCATCCATGTTGTCATAAATGGCTGGATTTCATAATTTCTTATGGCTGAGTAGTATTCCATTGTGTATAAATACCACATCTTCCTTATCCATTCGTCCCTTGATGGGCACCTAGGTTGCTTCCAAGTCTTGGCTATTGTGTATAACGCTGCAATGAACATAGGGGTGCATGTATCTTTATGCCCTTGTGTTTTCAAGTTCTTTGAATAAATACCCAGCAGTGGGATAGCTGGATCATATGGTAGATCTATCCTTAATTTTCTGAGGATACCCCATACTGCTTTCCATAGTGGGCTGCACCAGTTTGCAATGCCACCGGCAGTGTACAAGTGTTCCCTTCTCTCCACATCCTCTCCAACACTTGTTTCCTGTCATGTTAATTATAACCATTGTGACCAGAGTGAGGTGATACCTCACTGTAGTTTTTATTTGCATTTCCCTTATAGCTAATGATGCTGAGCATCTTTTCATATGCCTGTTGGCCATCTTTATATCTTCTTTGGAGAAATCTCTGTTCAGATCTTTTGCCCATTTTTTAATTGGGTTGTTGGTTTTTTTGTTGTTGAGATGTATGAGTTCTTTGTATATTTCGGATTTTAACCCCTTATCTGATATCTGGCCTGCAAATATCTTCCCCCAATTGTTAGGTTGTCTTTTCGTTTTGTTGATGGTTTCCTTTGCTGTGCAGAACCTTTTCAGTTTGATGTAGTCCCATTTGTTCATTTTTCCTTTTGTTTCCCTTGCCCAGTTAGACATTGTAGTAGAAAATATGCTGCTAAGACCAGTGTCAAAGAGCGCACTGCCTATGTTTTCTTCGAGAATTTTCATGGTTTTGGGTCTTAAATTCAAGTCTTTAGTCCATTTTGAGTTGATTTTTGTCCATGGTGTAAGGGAATGGTCTACTTTCATTCTTTTGCATGTGGCTGTCCAGTTTTCCCAACACTATTTATTGAAGAGATTCTCATTTCTCCATTGTATGCTCTTGGCTCCCTTGTCGAATATTAGCTGTCCATAAACGTGTGAGTTTATTTCTGGGCTCTCGATTCTGTTTCATTGATCTGTATGTCTGTTTTTATGCCAGTACCATGCTGTTTTGGTTACTATGGCTTTGTAGTATATTTTAAAATCAGGGAGTGTGATACCTTCCAGCTTTGTTTTTTTTTTTCTCAGGAATCCTTTGGCTGTTCAGAGTCTTTTGTTGTTTTGTGTAAATTTTAGGATTCTTTATTCTATTTCTGTGAAAAATGTTGTTGGAACTTTGATAGGGATTGCGTTGAATGTACAGATTCCTTTGGGAAGTAGGGACATTTTAACGATGTTAATTCTCCCAATCCAAGAGCATGGAATACCTTTCCATTTCCTTGTTTCTTCTTCGATTTCTTTCAACAGTGTTTTATAGTTTTTGGGGTACAGATCTTTCACCTCTTTGGTTAAGTTTATTCCTAGGTATTTTATTCTTTTTGTTGCAATTGTAAATGGGATTGTATTCTCAATTTCTCTTTGTGCTACTTCGTTGTTAGTGTATAGAAATGCAATCAATTTTTGTATGTTGATTTTGTATCCCGAGACTTGACTGTATTCACTTGTTGTTTCTAAAAGTTTTGTAGTGGATTCTTTAGCATTTTCTATATATAAAATCACGTCATCTGCAAAGAGTGACAGTGTCACTTCTTCTTTTCCAACATGGATCCCTTTTATTTCTTTCTCTTGCCTGATTGCTCTGGCTAGAACTTCCAATACTATGTTAAATAAGAGTGGTGACAGTGGGCATCCTTGTTTGGTTCCTGTTCTTGAAGGGATAGCTTTCAGTTTTTCTCCATTGAGAATGATATTGGCTGTGGGTTTGTCACATATGGCCTTTATTATGTTGAGGTATTTTCCTTCTAGACCCATTTTACTTAGACTTTTTATCATAAATGGATGCTGTATCTTGTCAAATGCATTCTCTGCATTTATTGAGATGATCATGTGATTTTTATTCTTCATTTTGTTAATGTGATGTATCACGTTGATAGATTTGCAGATGTTGAACCATCCCTAAATGCCTAGAATGAAACCCATTTGGTTACTATGTATGATCTTTTTAATGTATTGTTGTATTCGATTTGCTAGAATTTTGTTGAGGATTTTTGCATCCATGTTCGTCAGTGATATTGGCCTGTAATTTTCTTTGTTTGCGTTGTCCTTGTCTGGTTTTGGTATCAGGATAATGTTGGCTTCATAGAACGAGTTAGGAAGGTTCCCCTCCTCTTCAATTTTTTGGAAGAGTTTGAGAAGGATAGGTATTAAGTCTTCTTTGAATGTTTGGTAGAATTCACCAGAGAAGCCATCTGGTCCTGGCCTTTTATTTTTTGGGAGGTTTTTGATTGCTGTTTCAATCGCCTTACTGGTGATTGGTCTATTCAAATTCTTTACTTCTTCTTGATCCAGTTTTAGAAGGTTGTATGTTTCTAACAATTCATCCATTTTTTCTAGACTATCCGATTTGTTGATGTATAGCTTTTCTCAGTATTCTCTCATTACCTTTTTTTTGTCTGAGGTGTCCATTGTAATCTCCCCTCTTTCATTTCTGATTGTATTTATTTAAGCCTTCTTTCTTTTTTTCTTGGTGAGTCTAACTAAGGCTTTGTCAATTTTGTTTATCTTTTCAAAGAACAAGCTCTTGGTTTCATTAGTTTTTTCTATTTTTATTTTGGTCCCTATTTCATTTATTTCTGCTCTGATTTTTATTATTTCCTTCCCTCTGCTGATTTTGGGGTTTGTTTGTTCTTATTTTTCCAGTACCTTTAGATGTGCTTTTAGATTGTTTATTTGGGATTTTTCTTGTTTGTTCAGGTAGGCCTGAATTGCTATAAACTTCCCTCTTAGAACCGCTTTTGCTGTATCCCACAGATTTTGGCATGTTGTATTTTCATTTTCATTTGTCTCCAGGAATTTTTTGATTTCTCCTTTGACTTCTTCATTGACCCAATCATTGTTCAGTAGCATTTTGTTTAATCTCCACATTTTTATGGCTTGTCTGGCTTTCTTCCTGTAGGTGATTTCTAGTTTCATACTTTTGTGATCAGAAAAGGTGCATGGTATTATTTCGATCTTCTTAAATTTATTGAAACTTGTTTTATGGCTTAATATGTGATCAGTCCTGGAGAATGCTCCATATCCATTTGAAAAGAATGTTTATTCTGTGGTTTTTGGATGGCATGTTTTATATATATCTACTAAGTCCATCTGGTCTAATGTGTCATTTAAGGCCAGTGTTTCCTTATTGATCTTCTGTTTGGATGATATATCTATTGGTGTAAGTGGAGTGTTAAAGTCCCCTACTATTATTGTGTTACTGTCTGTTTCTCCTTTTATTTCCTTTCAAATGTTCACACACTTGACATTGTCCCAGAGTTCACGTCTTTGAAACTAGTTACCATTTCCAGTGTTCTTTCCTGTGTGCAGATCCAGGTTTCCATCTGGTATCACTTTCCTCCTGCTTGAAGGACTTCCTTTGTACTTCTTGTAGTACGGTTTTGCTGGGTGTTATTTGTCTTTTGTAAATGTTAAAAAAATTTTATTTCATTTTCATTTTTGACAGATATTTTTTCTGTGTAAAGAAGTCTAAATTGACAGCTTTGTTACTCTACTGTTTCAAACTTGTGATGTTTCCATGGAGACATCTGCTCTCATCTCTGTTTCTCTGTGTATAATATGTCTTCTCTGGCTGCTTAAAAGTTTTTCTCTTTATCAATGGATTTAAAGATGTGATTATAATGTACTTGGGTGTATTTTTCTTCTTATTTTTTTCTTGAGATTCCTTCATATTTTTTTCATTTGTGGTTTTATAATTTTCAAATTATAAAAATGGGAAAAATAAAGATTTGGAAATTTTTCTGCCATTATTCTTCAATTTTTTCATTTGCCTCTTCTCCTTCAGGGACTTCCAGTATGCATAAAGTTAGCTGTTTGATACTCTGTCATGTTTTTCAGAATTTTTTTCTCTGTGTTTTATTTTTGGATAGTTTCTATTGCTGTATTTTCAAGTTCACTGATCTTTTGCTATGTGATGTTTGGTCTTCTGTTAATCCCATCCAGCAAATTTTCAGCCCAGATATTATAGTTTTCATCTCTAGAAGTTTGATTTAGATCTTTTATATATCTCTGCCATGTCACTCCTCAACAGATTCCGATCTTTGCTCTAGCTTTTTGAACCAATGGAATGCTGTCATAATAACTCTTTTGGATGGATTTGCACTAATGCTATCATGTGTGTCATTTCCTGGTAAGTTTAGATGGATTGATTTTTCTCCTCATTATAGATTGCATTATCTTGATTCACTACTTGCTGGTCAATTTTGATTGAATGCCACAATTATGATATTTACGTTGTTAGGTGCTGGATACTTTTTATGTCTCTAAAAATATTCCTAAGCTCTTTTCTGGGATTCAGTATTCCAAGATTATTTGGAAATAATTCGATCATTCTGATCTTTGCTTTTAATTTTTCTTAGGCAGGAGCAGAAGCGCATTTAGCCTGGGGTTAATTTTTTTCCACTACTGAGGCACAAGCTTTCTTAGTACTCTAACTGGTCCTGCCTGAAATAAGGTGTTCTTTTTTCTGGAAGTGAGAACTGGAGCTATTCCTGACCTTATCTGAATTTGGGCACTGTTTCTTTTTGAGAGGTTCTTTCCCTGGCCTTAGGTAGTTTTCACACACAACCGCATACATAACCACACATGTGAGTAGGTACTCAACTGAAAAATCAAGGGAGCACTTCCGCAGATTTACATTGTTGTCTCTCTCTGTGCAGTATTCCTTTCCATTCTTCTGCTCTGCATTCCCTAGTCATTTTGGTTTCCCCAGACTACCAACTCCATCTTCTACATTTGAGGCATCAAAATTAATTGAATCTTTTGTACCCTTGCTGGGTTTCCCATCCCTGGACCTGAAAACTTGCTCTAGGTAGTAAACTGGGCAACTGTACGGCTCACTTTGTTTGTTTCCCCTCTCTCGGGAATCACTGTCCTTTGTTAAATGGTTTCCAATGTCTTTAGTGCCATTGGTTCACACATTTTGTCCATTATTTTAATTTTTTCTTGTGGAAAGATAGTTATGGTCTCTATTACTCCATCTTGAATGGAAGTAGACATCCTAAATGTCTGTTGACTTGAATTATTCTAATAATGATGTATCAATCTGGAGATTTTGTTTTAAAGTTTCTTATTATTTCAAATATTTTTAATTCTTCTAATTTGATTTATAATCTTTAAAATATTTATATCACACTTTTGTTTTCCTAGGAGAAATATGTAACCTCAAACTATTAAAGCTAGAAGATCTAATACCATTGGCTTATGAGAAGAAACTGAGTGACAAACTCTTTAAATAACTGTTCAAGGGTATCAATCATATTGCTTAATTACACACAATAGACAACCATGGATAACTTAAGCAGTAACAAAATTTATTTCCAGGATTTCATTGAGTAATTAGCAAAGTTACCAGTAACTTGGAAGAGTAGGCTTAGAAAACATGCAGGAACAAATGGCGTCTAAACAACTGATATCATGGCGAAGCCTATGCTGTAGGAACTGTCTGAGCAGAGTACCCATGAGACACTGTCTCTGCTGGATACCACTCCCCTCACCTGGAAACGCTGCCACTCTTAGACACTGGATGTCATTGTCCTGAATCAATTCTTACCTCAGCGAGTATGAACCACTGATTTATGATTCAAGAGCCCTCAATGGAAGTATCTGATTGGCTGAGCCTAGAGCACATTATCCTCATCTAACTGCCAGGAGTGGAACAAATGTTTAACTAGATATTAAACCGGGCAGTTATAGGGCTTTTGTGAATCCACGCCTTGCCTCCCACCAAGACTGACCAAGTGGGGGTCTTTTTTTCCAAAGAAGAAGGTTTGGATCATAGGAAGCCAGAAAAAATGAAATATGGTTAGTACACAATGTCAGGTCTCCTGATTTCGCTGCCTGAGTTCTTCACAATTGGAACTACGATTTTGAGTGCACATCGAACAGTGATTCCAAAAGTGTATTTCACAGAAGAGTGGTCTCAAGAGGTATTTTGTGACATTTAAAAGTGGTCCATGGCCATATATGTTTGAAAACACTGCAACCTATAGCTTATGTTTTGAGTTCCATAGTGCACATTTGTATATGGTGGATTTTGAGAAGCCCTGCAGTAAAGAAACTCATTTAACTTTGTTAACCAGGTTTCTCATATTTATTTAATCACCAAAACTTTTTGTTCATGTTCTTCCCTATGACAATCTTTGAGAAGCACTGAACTAGAATGATCATTCTGATTTAATAGAAGTAAGGAGGATGTCTTCTCATGGTAGCACTGGTACAATCAGAGGCCCGCATGAGGGTATGCATCTACCAGGAATGTGTTTATCGGCAGGTGGAGAGTGGAGCTGGGTCCAACGTTCCTGGATTAGTTTGACAACACTGTCCTGCTTTAGTGGCTCAGACAATTATACTACCTCTTTCTTCCAGAGAACACACTTGCATAGACATTTTAAATGAACTCTGCACTTTGGCTATTGGTAAGTCTTAGGCTGTCCCCTTTCCAACAAACTTGGCCATGTTAGTGATCCACAAACATGGACGCATATCAGCATCACCTGAGACACCTTGTTAAAAATCTAGATTCTCCAGTTCCACTACTGAGATTCTCCATTAGCAGGCCTGAGACAGGCTCTGGGCATATGTGTGTATGTCTACCCCATCTATTAACAAAGGCCCAGGAGAATTTATGCAGCCACTGTAGAGATCAGCAACTGAGAGAAACTGGGCACATTCTAATTCATCCTCTTCTCTGATGTCCTTTATTTTCTTCCAAGGTTTCAGGCCACATTCTCCTGCTCAAAATTAATTTTACCATTTTTTTCCAGTAAAATTTTATGAACCATGGCAATATTTTAGTAATATCTCGATATACAGTTCATGATGCATTTTCTTCATTATTTTGGAAATGATAGTTATATAGCCATAGTTTGTTGAATATAATCTGTTGGGAGTAATCCTGTGTAATTTATATGTAATGATCCTTCTGTCTTTTCAGTGTTTGTTGATTTATTTCCTTTTTCATTATGATGTAACAGAACAATTTGAGCTATCTTTGGATTTATTAAGTAGTGATTTTGTGGATACTGTTTTATTTTGGACAAAACTTTGATTATTACCATTATTCTTTGATTTTCCTGAATTAAATAATCCCAGACATTTTAACATGAACCTGAGCTAATTCCCACAAATTCTCTGTGCTGTTTCATATTGTTATTATTATTTATCTTTAATTATTCTCCATGTCCAGCTATATCAAGACTTCTATTGCTTAGAATAGAATAAAATTAACTGAAAATCTTATTTTACTTAAATTTAAAGAATGGATTTAATGTCTCAGATATTTTCAAGGTTATGGCTGAGGCAATAAAATTGCTCTATAATGTAAAGTATTATCATTACCTTTTCAATGCACTTTCTCATGAGAACTTTTCCCATCCTACAACAGTACTATGCTGATGTAGGACAGATAGTATTATCTCTGTGGAAAAGATAAAGCTACTGCAAGTCATGGAGATTAAATTAATTGGAGATCATACACAGCCAGAACAAGATCTTAGGGCTCCTTAGGTCTAGCTCAGAGCTCTGTCTGAAATCCTTGGCATGAATTGGTGCCTCCAGGCTGACTTTACAAAGGAAGTGTCCTCTAACCCATTGGCAGCAGAAAATTATGCTTAAGGATTCATTTTGTATGGGAAGGAAATTGTTTCCCAGTCTTATAACACAAGATATATATCACAGGGAAACTGAGAAAGAAAACAAACAGTATGGAATTGAGTAACTAGGAGAGGAGTTTATTTGAGAAAGGTGATTGCATAAATTATAAAATCATTCTGGAGTGTAAAAGTGAAAATCAACTCTGCTATAATTTGACTCATTAAAATAAAGACTTATATGTGCCACAGAATGCCATTACTTGAATTCATAAAATTTTCCTCACACAAAAGTGCCACACTCTAAAAGTTCCAATGGGATATGACTAACATATGAGGTCATTTTTAGGTTTATTCCACGAGCATAGATGTTACAGCAGGAAGACACTGCTTAATAAGTATTTTGTTCTTTGCCTTTGGGGATATCTGAGTGTCCCAGGTTTGATTCTTAGAAGAGAATGAGTCAGTTTGTTTTGCCTGGCAGGGTTGTCCTGCAATGAGCAAAAATGGCTGGGCCTTTATACTCCCATCTTGCTCAGTTTAAGTCCATGACCTTGGGTGAGGTCGCTCTCTGCATGTGAGGCTGACGCTAAAGGAACAAAGAATTGGAGGCCCCCAATAGCACTCCCTGCACCTGGGTGGTTGGTCCATCTGTCCTTGAAGTAGGGTCTGGGAGGCATTTCTTTTTGTATACCACATTGCATCCCTCATATAGTTTAGATCTACTTTTCCATATACACTCAGGAAGCAACTGTTTTAGGGAACCAGTGAACTTCTGTCCCTTATGGGAAACAAAACATGTAAGAGGATCTCAGGGATACAATTAATAGTTATTGTCGCCTTTCTCCGGAATCCATTCTAGATTCTCCTCACCCTCAGCTACCACCTCTGATGGCTTCTGTGGTTTTACTGATATTGTGATTCACTACCTCATTTTTGAGTAATCTAAGCCCCTGTCCTCAATGGACTCCAATATCAGACCAGGGGTACTATACTTGTTCATTGACAGTCAAACCAAGCACAGCAGTACCAACAGTTACCCAAGTAGACCACTTCAATTGATATTTTCTTCCCTGTCTTTCTAGTCAATCAGCAACCATCCCTCCTCCTGACAATCCAGGTAACTTACTCTTGCTAAGACACTTATTCCTCTTTTTGCCTCTAGTACCTAGACACGAGGGGTCCTAAGGGCCTGGCCAGCAACCATAGCTTATAATTCAGTAGTACTTTTGTTTTGTCCTGCTGAGAGTATGTCCCCTTTGAATACTTGAGCTTCTAACTGAGAAACCTAGAGTTGTGGGAACAAGAAGTAAGTAATCTCTCAGCAGAATATTGAGAATAATGGTGATGAGGGTCATTTCTGCTACTGCTTTTTGATTTTTGGACTCCATGCACACTTCCTATTGAGGACACAGTGTACTATTGTGATCTTTGAATCAGCACACGTACTGTGTCCTGGAGGAGGGCACAGTCTTTGCATGTATTGCCTGAAAGCTATTGAGCACTTCAGCTATGCCTTCAGTAGTCCATCAATTCTCTACCAGATCAGCAGCTTTTGGGTGGTGTGTGTGTAATATGACCAAAAGACCCCATAGTTATGATCCTGTTCTTATGCTGCCTTTGCTGCGGTGTGGGCTTCCTGGCCTGTTTGATACTAAGTGGGATTCCATGCTGGTAGGTAAAACCCTTCATGAGTCTTTGGAAATGGTGGTGCTAACACTATGAGAGCAGGAAACGCAAAATGGTACCCAGAATAGGTACCCATATCCACGAGGAAAAACCGCTGTCCTTCCAGAATGAAGAGGTTCAGTCAACTTGTCACCAAGTGGGTGGTTGCTGTCATCTAGAAATACTGCTATACGAACCATGGTCAGGTATTCTGTCTCTATGGGAACTCAATAACATGCCGGGGATTGTTTTTGAAAGGTTTTAACTCTCTGCTGAAGGTGTCATGGCTTTACTTCAGAACACCAGAGTTATTGTGTTTGTCTCCTAGGGCTTGCCACAAACCTCAGACATCTTTTTCTGCCATTGATGCATCCAACACCATATAGCCTGCTATACTGTATGTCCCGTGCACAGAGATACTTACATGTTAGTCTGGACCATCTCTAGAGCCCTTTCTTGCGTTGGGCCCCAATCAAAGCCGGAAGATTTTGCATCATCCGATATATGGACTGGACAGTACCACTAGGTGTGGACTTTACTGCTTCCAGAACCCAGAGTCCCATTAGGCCTCTGAATCTTCATAGAGTTTCTCTTTCACCCTCTGGAGCTCACATATTTTACAAAGTCTTTTGGCATACTAGCAATCTCGTGTTATCTGGCCTGATCAATGTAAAGTTATTAATGCAACAGATCAATGTGATGTTTTGTGGGATGTCCAGTTCTCTTTGGACTATATTATCGGTAGGATAGTTAACTTAGCCCTAGGGCAAACTATAAGTGTATACTGCTGTCCATCCTTTGGAAATATAAACTGTTTATGATTCTCTTTTCTGATAGAGATAGAAAAGAATGTATTCACCAAATAATGGCTGCAGACCATACATCTTAGGCTGTGTTAATCTGCTGTTCCAGAGATATTACATCTGGCACTGTGATTGTAATAATTGGAAACATTACTTGATTGACTGTGTGATCATCTACTATCATCCATCAGGACAAGTCTGGTTTCTGCAAGGGCCAGACTTGTGAAATAAATGGAGATATAATAGGTACCTATTCTTCACTCTTTAGATCCTTAGGGTGGCACTAATTTCTTCTTACCAGTGAAATACTTTTGGCCTTGATAAATGAAGGTACTTGGTCCTTCCCAAGAACATAATCATCTGAGGGTCTTCCAGCCATACAAAATATACACATTTCAGCATGTCCGCCCACCTGAGCCTTTTATTATTCCCTTTCCCCAGCATCTGCCAGAGCAATTCTGCCATTTCAACTTTACTTCGCATGACAAATCACTTTTTCTGTGCTTTAGGGAATCTTACTAAATCATTCTTTAAGCTATGTTTATTATAAACAGCAGATAAATGGGTTTTGCTTTGTGAGTTAATTTGAAAATTTTTCTTTTAATAGGTTGGTTAAGTGTAATCACATTTATTGATGTGATTGATATGTTTGGTGCCAACTCTATTATTTTATTTTATAATTAATACATTAATTACATTAAATTTACTATATTTCCTTCTCTACTTGTGGATATTCTTTTATTATCTAAAACTTTAATTTGGGAGTTTGTATTTTCATTCTAATGCATACTTCTACACCTCTCATGGTGTCCTCAACTCCTTTTTTCTTACTATTTTACTAACTAGTGTGTCAGTTTCAATGGTATTCTCTGACTCCAGCTATTTCCTCTACGACAGTCAAGTGCCTTATTTTACTCTCTTTTTCTTTCTTCCTAGTCCTGCTATTTGTTTCCTTGTGCCTTTCTATTTTTTTCAGAATATAGCCTTTACATACTATTCTTTTCTCCGCATGTTTTCATCTTTGTTTTAGTCTTATGTCTAAAATTAACTATATTGAATTCTCAACATCAATTTTTTTCTTGGAATTTCTCTAGTTATGTGTTGGATAACTGAAGTCTATCCTCTAGCAGATTCCTCAGAAATGTGAGATGTTGCAATAAGTGAAACTGCTTTTTCTGTGGTCTTGATATTTGAAAGAGTGGTTGGATGCGAAATACTTGTCTTGTGCTTTCTCTTTCAAGTTTATTAAAAATTATGCTCCATTATTGCTGTTATGAAGTGAGATGATAGCCTATTTCTCTTACCCTTATAAGTAATTAGATCCTTTTTTCTGGTGGGCCTGAGAATTATTTTTTTTTGACTTAAATGTCTAAGAATTTATCTTTTTAGGTCAATATTGTCAGGTACAGGGTGGGACATTTCAGTATAAAGATTTATATTTTCTCTTTATTTCTGTAACTTCTCTTTGAATTATTATCTTTTGCCTGTTCTTTTGCTCCTGCACACCTTTTCAGGGACTGTAATTATACGTATTTTGGACCTCTTGTTCTTGTCTTCCATTTTAACTTTTTTTGTGATCCTCCATATTTCTTTATCTTATTTTAATTTTCTTGTGTGTATGTGTGTTTTACCTTTCCTTAGTGCATTTTATCATATTCTAATATCTAATTCTAAGACCTGTTATTCCTTGTCCCTTTGTAATTTATTCTTTATTTCTTAGATGATCTTGTCTCTTGTGAGTTTAATAAATCTCATTAAATTCTTTCCTTTTTATAGGTATTAATTTTTGTTCTTAGTTGTTGAATTTCTGATTCTAGTTTTCTTTTTCTTTCTTTTTATTATTTTATTTTGTGTGTGTGTGTGAGGAAGATTGGCCCTGAGCTAACATCAGTTGCCAGTCTTCCTCTTTTTGCTTGAGGAAGATTGTCACCGAGCTAATGTCTGTGCCAATCTTCCTCTATTTTGTTTGGGATGCTGCCACAGCATGGCTGGATGAGCAGTGCTAGGTCTGCACCCAGGATCCAAACCTGAGAAGCCTGGGCCACCAAAGCAGAGCATGCAAACTTAACCTCTATGCCACCGGGCCAGTCCCTTTTTTCTCTCTTTCTAAATAAATATATATCTCTAAATGTTTGAGGATATTTAGTCAAGTTTGGAGTGCCATGTTACAATGGTCTGCTTCAGAGTTTTTCTTAGGGGAGAATATTCATGAAATGATGTGTTTTAATTTGAGTTTTTTTTCTTACATTAAATTATGAAAGCTAGGAGAGACACTATACGAAAGGGGAATAGAGTGTCCATCTGTCTTACTGCACTCCCTGGGGTGTATTTGAGAGTTTATTTTTTAAAAACTCCACATTTAACTTATCAAATGTCTATATTAGGAATTATGATCAACTGAGCAGATAAATTAATGGTAGAATGCCTGTATTCCTGAATCAGAATTGGAATTCTTCTCTAAAGGAGAGAACTCTCAAATCAATAACCTACTTTCCATCTTGAGGAACTAGGAAAAGAAGAGCAAAGCAAAGCTAAGTCAAGCAGAAGGAAGAACATAATAAAAGATTGCAGTGGAGGTAAATAAAATACAGAATAGAAAAACAATAAAGAAAATCAATAAAACCAAAAGCTCATTCTTTTAAAAGAGCAATAAAATTGACAAGACTTTAGCTAGACTGACAAAGAAAAAAAGAGAAAAGATAAAGATAACTAAAGTCAGAAGTTTTCATTTCCGTTGTTTGACTCATCATTCATTCAGAGATAGGGATAACATGGCCAATTGTGCAATGTTCTTACTAACAAATTCTTTACACTAAGACAAAACAATTCTTACGGGCCAGAGTAGAGAAATCTCAATGAAGACGCAGGACATTCAATAGGGACCCCAGAAGCGTTGCACCTTGTTAGTAGGGTTAAACAAGCCATAGAGTGAAGTGTTCCCTAGATCTTACCTAACAAAGCATAAGCAAGATGTGAAAGGATTAGCTGATACAAAAGCACCTTTAATTGTTTGCCAAGACAAAATTTGACAATTTATAAAGAAATACAGCATTGTGAAAATGCTCAATATTGTAATATTCACAATATTCAACATCCAATAAAGAAATTTGAGTTACACAAAAAAAGTAAAAACAATGTATCCCATGATGAGAAAAAAAACTTGATAAATGGAAACAAACCCAGAAATGACAGAGATTATGGAACGAGGAAGAAAAGACTTTAAAACAGATATTATAAATATGTACAAAGACTTAGAGGAAAATTGGGACATAATTTTTTCTCTATTATGTGGGTTGTTTTTTCACTTTCTTGATAATATCCTTTGCTGCATGAAAGTTTTTAATTTTGAGGAAATCAAATTTATCTATTTTGTCTTTTGTTGCTCCTGCTTTTGGTGTCATATCTAATCTGAGGTCATGAAGACTTACTCCTATGCTTTCTTCTAAAACTTTTATAATGTTAGCTCTTACGTTCAGCTCAGTGATTATTTTGAGTTCATTTTTGTAACTGTTGTGAGATAAGGGCCAAACTTCATTCTGTTGAATGTGGAAGTCCAGTTGTCCCAGAAACATCTGTTGAAGAGACTGTTCTTTCCTTATTGAGTGGACTTGGCATCCTGCTCAAAAATTAATTACCCATACATTTTATAGGTTTATTTCTGGACTCTCAATTTTATTCCATTGGTCTATGTGTCTACCCTTATGCCACTACTCCCATGTTTTGATTACTATAGCTTCGAGGTAAGTTTTGAAATCAGAAATTGTGAGTCATCCAGTTTTGCTCTTTTTCTAGATAGTTTTGGCTATTCAAGACCCTTTGCAATTCCATATGAATTTGAAGATTGACTTTTTTTTATCCTCAAAAAAGGCCATTGGAATTGGGCAGAGATTACATTGAATCTGTAGATCTCTGGGAATTGTCTAGCTTACTGCTCTTTAGCAATTACTGTATCCTCAGACTTGTGGAATTGTACTTTAGGTGTATGCAGCTTGCTACTTAGCCACAGATTCAAGATAAACCCTATGGAGATTCCCACCCCTTTTGGAATTCTTACCCTACATACGTATCTATTTTCCAATATTCTGCCTCACAATTATCAGCTGGATTCACTTCCCTGAACTCCAATATCTGCTTTTTTAGCTCAATGCTACTGCCAGTATCTGCTGAGGTTTTGTATCCCTGCACTGTGGTCTAGAAGGTATCCCCTGGCAGAAAGCTGGAGCCATTATAGGGATCATCTCATTTGTTTCCCTTGTCTCAGGGATCACAGCGCTATATTGCCTGTTGTCTGATATTTTAAAACACAGCTGTTTCATACATTCTGTCCAGTTTTCTAGCTGTTTTATGACCAGAGGGCAAATCTGGTACTGGTTACTTCATTAAGGCTACAAATGTGTTTATTTTGAAATATTGCTATGAAATTCTGACTTCTTTTCTGATTTGTGATTCATTCTGACATTTATAATGTTAACAGCCTGTAAGATTCTTGAGGATGGAGATTACACTTTATTCATCCCTTTGTTCCCAATGCCTAGCACAGGGCTTGACATGTATTGTGTTCCCAATAAGTATTTGTTGAATCATTAAATCAGGTGTTTTGTCTGCCACATGTATGCAATCCTGTAGTTGATTTTCCTCAATAGTATCATTTTGTGTTTGGCTCTTTGAACCCGAGCTTGGTAACATATGGGTTTAATCTGATGTGTAAGAAAGAGCTTTTGTTTTTAGCAAGAGGCCTTGCGTTTTAATGCTGATTCTTCCACAAATTTACAGCAACTTGGGAGAGTCCTGATTACCTAGGCTTTTTATGCCTCTGAAAAGAAAGAATTCCCTGCACTGCTTATGACAGAAGGTTGACAAAAGGACCAAAAAAGAGGGTGGATAGGACTCACCTTTGAGTAGTGAAACACTGAAAATTATAATCTCATTGAAACTGAACCATTAATTTTGTGATCCTCCGTATCCCTTCTATTCCAGAGTTTTGATGAGTCTCCCACACCTATGAAGTCTTCAATAAATGTTGAATTAATTTTAATGTATACACAGACATCAATGAAATTCAGATAATGTTTACCGTCTTTCATGTTATTACGGGTAACAATGCTGAAGCTAATACTTGCATAAATTTCCAGGGCTATAGAGAGAAATACTGGAAACATAGCGGCCTACTCAGATTCCGTCCCTGAAACAGTCTCAACAGCAGTGGATGCCAAAAGAACTTGGCGTCTTGCTGTTTTTGTTTTGTTTTGGTGTAAAGAGTTTGTTAATGAGAACGTTGCAGGATTGGCCATGTTCTCCTTATCTCTAAATGAAGGATGTGTCAAAAAATGGAAGTAGATTCTACTTTGCGATTAAACTTTTCCAGCAAGTCAGAGGAACTTAGAGCATCCAAAAGGAAGAGCAATTAGATCTAACGTGGGGGGTGTATGCTTGAGAGACAAAACTGAAATGGCAAAGACTGTCAAGGTGAACTGCTCAGAAATGTCTGATGGAGTGTAATTGTTTCTTATTTTACCCAAAAGGGTATTTCCAAATTGCTGACTTGACACCTTTCTCTTCTCTCTTGGAACGTTTCAAAGACTCTTCCTTTTCAAACTATGCACAGTTCCCTGGAAACTTTGTACCCTATTGACTTTTATCAACCTTCTAGCTGATACTTTGGAGACATTTATTCAACGCCTTCTCTTACAGAAATTGCTTTAGAATCATAAGAAGTCGATGCTAGGAGGGGCCTTAGAGAAGAAGTCCTCGATTTCAGTTAGGGAAATAGACACCTAGAAGGATACTGGTTTTCACAATGTCTTAGAGTTACTTACTGGTACAAGGAAGACCAAATTTTTCCACTATTTTACACACTCTTTATGTGATATGGGATGACATAAGGTCAGCCATACAAACACAGACAGTACTTTCCTCACTTTCTCTTTTCTTCTTCCTCTCTTTTCTTTCCTCTGTTCTTTTCTTTTTCCTTTTATCCTTCCCTCTAATAATACTTATTTATGTCCATATCACTTATGAGTTTTCAAGTTTATGATAAAATTTTTTGTGTGTATGTGTTAAATTCATTGCTGATTTTCTGTGATGTCATTATAAGTCGCAGTGTTTTTAGGATGAGAGAAGTACAAACTGTCGTCCTATTTAATGTCTGCCTTTTTTGTTTTTGCATGGAGCAAACCTGTGAATCAAGAACCTATAATGATTGTCTAAAGGACCAGTTAACACAAAAACTGAAGGGCCCTTTTCTATTTTCAAATTCACTTTACTTTGCTATCAAGTGAGATCCACTTGGTGTAGAAAATTAAAGTAGCTGCATTTTTCCTCAGCACAGAGAAATCTTTTATTTGCCTCCAACCATTCCATTTTTCATGACAGTCACTACATTTTCTTCTCTAAAACACAAACAAGTCAATGTAAGCATGGCTGGCAGGCTAAAATGATTATGGGATAATTTGTGTTTGCCAAACCAAACAAAATCAATCACCATTGTTTAGAGACTCACAACATTAAATGGCTATGAGAGAATATTTCTAGACTTTCACAAAATAGGTTTTTCAAACACAGATAAGGAAGCAGACCATAAAATGTCTTCAGGTGTGATTTGTAATTTTCAAATTTGCACCAGAAATATGAACTATACATATAGTGGCTCAACTCCATTGGATTAATGCAAACTAAAGGCAGACCAGCACTGTTGAAGTGATCATTTAGTCATAGGTTCCCAATGGGCAAGAATATATAATGAATGTTTACGTAAAGGTTGAAATAACCATTCCAGAAATGTAACTTGCCTGCCTGTAAGGATGAATAGAAGATGACTTCATACAGAATGGGAATCAGAAGAGAATGGAAACAAGTATACACTGCATCTCCAGCCATTTGTTTCTGAGTATACTCAGTAGATATTGTTTCAAGGGTGAGGTTTTTGTTTGCTTTTATTTTGGATTGTTTTTCCCATCTATCCCAGTTGTGTGCTGTGTTAGGGAGCATGTGGGCCATATTTATGTGCTCTAACAGGCTATAGGAATCCACTTTCCTTCAGGGCAGGTGTCAAGTTGCCAAGAACTCTTGCACAAAAATTCGTCATGGTTTTGAGCTAATAGAGATTAGTTGATTTGGTCATTTAAGGATTAAGACAGATTTTTCAGCTTGCAGAATAAGCTGAATTGCTTTCGAAACTCTTTTGGAAAAGCAGATGGATCTTGCTTAGCCCAGCTGTCCACAGCTCAAACCGTTTTTCCCTCTTTCTCAATTGCTGTTGATCTTCTCCTGAAATGTGTTTTCATATGTTTTATGGCTTGGGAGATCTTGAAAGCAAAAAATGGCCTTCATGTAAGGTTCCCTTGAAGCAGATCCTGAGATGGACATTTTTGTTCCAGTGAGTTTTTGAGTGAGTGCTGTCAGGTGGGAAATCTATAGAGGGGAGGGTTACGACAGAAGGAGATGGGCATCAGTGCGGGTTCTCCCAAAGTCAAGCTTCAGCCTGTTCCCACAAGAAGCTCCAAATAGTAACCACACCACAGATTGTTCCACCTTGAGGAAAGAGGACTGCCTTTTATACCTTGGTATCAGCCAGATGTTGGTTGCAGACAACCATCCATTAGACCCTTGGAGCCTATGTAGTCTCCCAAGCATCTCTGTTTGAGGTGGAAACTCTCATTGGCTGAAGATAATTTTTCATGAAGGTTGCAGCTGTAATTGGTTAGCAGCCTGCCCTCATCGTAGCTGGAGAATACGTTCACTAGACCAAGAAGTCCCTGGACAGGACCCCAACAGTGTTTACTAAAGAGAAAACAGCCAATTGATACATATAACACTCCATCAGTCATTTTCATAACTACCAGATGCTTTGTGTCATGGTGTTCCTTTGTATGGATGTATTATATTTTGTTGATCTAATCCCCAATTGATAAATATTACGTGGTTTTCAATCTTTTTGAATTACCGCCTCGAACTGTTGTTATGAATACATTTGTCATGTTTCCATATGTGTATATGAATAAGCTAAGGTCGTAGGTGCTGAATTAATGGATCAAAGGCTGTGTGGGTTGGTAATTTTCTTTGATTTTTTCAAATTGCTCTTTATAGGTATTTCACCGATTTACACCAGCGGTCTAGAAGAGAATTTTTTCTCCGTACGCTCACTACAGGGTATCACCAAACTTTGTGATGTTTCACAATCAGATGAAAAATGTCCAGACTACTTTGCAAAAGAGAGTTCTCTGTGTCTGAAGCTTACGCATACACCAAGAATTGCCTAATTAATTCCTCATCCTTGCAATCTCACATGAAGATTCTTTATAGGAAGTTTCTCTGACCCCCAGGCTAAATCAAATGCACCCATTAACACTCATAGAGCATCACATATTTTCTTTACTGTGTCTCGTAAATGTTTGTGTTTACACATTTGTGTCTATTTTAAAACATCTGATTTTTTCCTCCTCCAACTGGATAATGAATTCTATTAAGGTAGGGGCTATGTTTATCTGGTTTAAATCTGTATCTCTAGGAGATCCATGTAGACATTAATAAACATCTGTGGAATTAATGAGAAAATAAGTGAATAACTCACATTACTAAGAGTCAGACTGGGATCTGCCAGATCACAGAGGTCTTGTTCTTCCTACTATGGTATTCTGCCAAGATAAGTTTGTTTAAGCCTCAAGAATTGACATCCTACGCAATAAATCCATGGCAATATCTCCCTGAAGTTTTGGACTACGGTTAATTTCTTTCTTTAATTTCTGTAAATATCTTAGCAAGCTTCTTCCATCCCCCTAGGATTTTCCATAATGGGTCTGCTTGGGGGACAACACACCATTTAAAGACACCCTGGGGGATTATGCTCCATGGCTTCCTGGAAAGACTCCAGGTCCTACACTCTGATTAAGAGAGCAGGCTACTAAGGTGGGATTTCATATATCCTATACTGAGCTAGGCTAGACTGCAGTACTTGCCGTGTTTTAATGTCTGGGGAGAATGATGACTCAATTTTGACTGAAATTATTTTCACTTGCTGAATTATTCAATCAACAAAAACTCAGTGCAAGAGAATACATGTGCAGTCTACACGGTAGTCAGCTAATATCCCCCTGGTTTCTCATGGAGGTGCTGCTGAAGCTCAGAGGCCTGAGCTTTATGCAGGGCTGGGAATTTCCTTGGTCAGAAAGTCTCAGCATCAGAATTCCTTTCATTTTATTCTTTTTGAAGTTTGAGGGTAGCGTAGAAATCCTCCCATATCGCTCAAATCTAACCTCCATGCCTGGAGCCACAATTTTTGACTGCCTGATAGTTAATGTGACTTGGTTATGTCTGAGGTGGTTTTTTGTCGCACTGTTCGGCTCCTCAATTTTGTAGGACAGTGGGCCTGACTCTTGTTCTCCCACAGTTCTCTTTGATGGAATGGAAGGACGGGGAGAAGAGGGGCATGGGTAATATCCCTTGTTCCCTACAGTTTATCACAGATCCCAATGAGGTGAAAATGCTACCTTTTCGTCTAGTATATTTTTAATTGCAACACAATGTCTCTTCCCACCCTAGGGCACTAGCAATCTGGGAGCATTTTACGTTGTATAAATCACCAGGTAAGCATAGTCTGGCATGGACAGAAGTAATGGCTGGTATAATTTCATTCATCTTTTAGCACTTGAGGCATCAGATTGTGTAGATGTTCTTAGGGATTTAATTTGACTCACTGTCCACAGTTTATGACTTTGCTGTGCCTTGTTCTGCCCTGTCATGCAATTCTTCAAATTTTTGTTGCCAACCCTCACTGGGGTGTTGGACTAACTTTGAGAGATGCATCCTTATGGATCCCCAGCCACTTGTGTGCATCAGAATCCTTGGGGGCCCTAACCTTGGAATGCATCAGAATCCTTGGGGGCCTTGGACCTGTACACTTGAGGTCCAAGGTGACTTTTAAATGGCACTAAATGTGGTTAGATAGCTTCATTTCCTTTATTTCTCACTTTTTTCTATCCTCCTCTTCTTTATCTCTCCTTTCCTCCTTGCTACTACCTCTCATTGTATTGCCACACTTTTTAATAAGTGATAAAGAACTCCCACGTTCAATGCCACTCTCTGGGTTACATAACTGCTAATATATCTTTGTATCATTGCATGTGCTTTGCTTCTTTCACAGCAGTTACAATATTGATTTTATCATTTGTGTCTTTTCTTTGTCTCTCTCAGGAGGTCTCTCTCACTCATGACATCAGGGCCTATGTTTGTCATCTTCATTGATATATGCCTACCATGTATCATGGGCCTGCCATAGAGTAGTGGTAAACAAATATTTGTTGAATGAGTGAATCTTCACATTTTTGTCGATTCCTGCTCCTTTCTATTCCCCATTGTTGGAACCTAAATGTCAGTCATGGCAGTCACTCCTTGTGAAACTCTCTCAAACCAGCCAAATTTTCTTATGGTATAAAATGCTATAAATGAGCTGCCTTATATCTGATGTTCTGGGACCTTGGTGTGGGCCAAAGGGTCCTGGGAAAAATTAGCTAATCTGCTAAACAGATCCTCGCTTGTATCTGTTGGGGGTCTTCGGTTGCTCTGCTAATTTTTGCAAAAATAAAAAAATGTTGAAAGTTTCTTGGTTCATTCGTAGGATCCATGTATGGGAGACACAGAGCAAAGACCGAGAAGATACTTATGAGGCTTTTATTATTATTATTGTTGTTGTTGAATGATTAACTGAAATTTCCCTGTTTTTGGTTGCTTAACAAAAGAAGGGGTTCCTAATACATGAATATGAGGCTGAAAGAGAAGTGGATCAAGCCACACCAGGCCATGAAAAGTGATAGTTTTGGGCAGAGGAGGCCTTGCAGCATCCTTTAAATCACGATATGTCAACAGCCATTGCCTCTCTCTACAAATAGAATCAATCCAGGCAGCAGCTCTTAGTAAGTCTATGTTCTAAATTATCCAGGTTACACAAAGTGACTTGCATACAGATGGTGCTAAACAATCTTGTTGAATGCACGACCAAGTGCTGTATCACACAATTCTGGGTCTCTTATTTTTATAAGTAGACACGTGCCTCCAGAAAGAGGTTCGTGAGAGGCTTGTTACACATCCATCATGCACCGGCATTTCACTTCTTTAGACCAGCATGAGATTGATGAACGCTAGTCCTGCCCTGGTGCCCGGGTGTGTGGAGAGCAGCACTTAGACTCACTTGTTCTTTAAATAAAGTGCAGTTGGCTTTCACCTTTGCAGCTGTAAGTTCTTAAATTACTCTTTCTGGAAAGATTTAGCCGGTATGAGAGCTAACTGAAAGAGAGAAGAAAATGAAGGAGAAGGAAAGCTTTGTGCTACATGCTTTCCATTCTCTGCTTTCTGTGGCTCTTTCAAGAGTTAGATGAAAAGATTGCTGAGCCTGAAATGCACCATTTTTGACATGCCAACCAATTAGAAATGCTACTAAATCCCGTTAGGTTGTTGTCATTACTGAAATGGTGTGTGCCTAGACAAGTCTTTTTTGCGATTTCTCCAAAGAATGAAAAGTTTATGTGGCTTTGCTGCAGATTTATATGTTTTTCATCTGAAGTTATTTAAATTATTTAAAAGCACATGGTTGGGGCTGGTCCCATGGGGTAGTGGTTAAGTTCGCACACTCCACTTTGGCGGCCTGGGGTTTGTGGGTTCAGATGCCGGGTGTGGACTTATACACCACTCATCAAGCCACACTGTGGTGGTGTCCCACATACAAAATAGAGGAAGACTGGCATGGATATTAGCTTAGGGCCAATCTTACTCACTGAATAAAGAAAGAAAAAATGTAATAAAAGCACATGGTTAAAAAAACTCTAGGATAGAAATTTCATAGGCAGAGGTCCAAGGTCTTCATGGTGATTTGAAGGGAGAGACAGGCTTGCTTTTGGTTTTGATTCTGATCATAAAATTTACCTCGTTTGTGAGTAGTCACTGATTGGTAAAAACCTCTCTGACCTGCTGGGTTCTTAGTGAGAAATTCTGTGTTAGTTTCTGTGTAGCATAGGAACCACGACACCAAGGAATGTCAAGGAAACGTCCTGCCAGAACATCGAGTTTAAATGCCACTGCAAAGATAGAATGAGGCCATGTGATTTTTCCATTTTGGTAGAAAGCGTTTCTGATGTTAACCAACTGCAGTCATTAGTATTCAGAAGCCATCAAAGCCCCCTAGTGCTTGCAGCAGTGGTTCTCCTATAGAAGGGTTCTAGAAAACTGGGGAGCCCCAGAAATTGCACACAAACAGGTATATATGCACAGGCACAGATTTCGTTTAATTCTGAAATGTTCTCTGTCCCATAAAGTTAATATAAGCAGGCCTAAAGGATAAAGCTATATTTTTCAGGACAGCAATAACTGTCCTACCCAGTCCTAGATTGATTCCTTTAACAAATGTTTACCGAACATCTATTATGTGCTTGATGCTGGAGATATAATAATAAACAGCATGTGAACTTTCCACTTATGAAGTGAAGAAGCTACTATAGTGGATTGCATATCAATGTGTGCAATCCTTGTACATATGTCATACACACACACACACACACACCCCCATCATACCAAGCAACTAATACCCAAAATGAATCTTTGTTTTTCTCATTGTTCACCATATGTGTTCTGAATTCTTTTTCTTCACTCTATCTTGAACTTCATTTCCCAAACTTACTCTAATTCCCCTGAATCCTGAACTAATTGTTCCTTGATTCCAATGGTGAGATTCACACAAGCACTTTGGGTCAGATGCTCAGTTCCACTCCTGCCAACTGCTCTCGACACCCAGCAGATTTAAGTAGGATTTTATTTTACTCACTCCAGAGACAACAACTTCTGTCCTTTTCTGGTAGTGAACCAGCCCAATAACTTGTGAATTAAAGCTTTTGATCCTACCCTCATCCTGACCCCTGCACTCAGTTTTTGTACTCAAGTTGCCCTGGTCGGTGCAGTTGAGAAGTGGGCATGGATCTCACTTGGAACTCACGTCCTCTTCTGCATTACTTTTTTCAGTCCTATTCATGTTTGAAGGGCCCAGACCAAGGTTCTTTTCATCCACAAAGGCTTTCGTGGTTCCCTTATCCTCATTCATCACCCCAAAGTTTCTCAGCATTTTTTCTTAGGCTCTCATAAGGAGATTTTTTGGACATTTGCCCATCTCCCATGAAATTAAATACTAAGGACTAAGATTTTGTTGGACAGGGTAGAGCTTTGGTATAAGCACAACAATTAATACCTAAGGTTTTTTCCTCTCCCAAGAAACAATTTTCATACCCTTCTAGGCAATACCATCTTGTTGAATATATCATTAATCCTTGTGGTCGTCAGAGTCACCCAGGGGCTTGTTAAAACTCAGAGTGCTGGGGTCCCCTAGCCACTAGCAAATATATGTTTATGTATTAAAAAAATCTAGGTCTGTATTTGGATATAATGTTTAAAAAGTAAAAAAAAAAAAAATATTCAATACCTAAGAACTTGTTTCTGTGAATAGTTTCTAATTTATTATTTACGTAATATTCTGTCTACCTACCAAGTTTCCTTCTGTAGCTCTCCTAAGTTGAGGATGAGGCTTGTTTTCTTTTCAAATAACTCATACTATGTTAAAATAATATTAACAGAGAGATTCATATACACTAGTATATTGTAAACCTAAATTCAATATTTTTGGTTCAATAGAAATAGACGCATAATTTTCACAGAATCACCATGAGAGTTTTACCTATTTAATTTTTTATTATTGTAAACACGTTTGTTCTCCCTAAACCCCTAAATAAAGTGACTTGTATTTTATGGGTTAAATACTATGAGCATTATCTTAGGATTTGTTCAAACATGATTTAGTCCTGCTTTTAGTTTTCTGCAGCTTTAAAAATATATCATTTAAGTAGGTAGTTTAGTTTAAAATAAGTAAAATGGTATAAAAAATTAATATGGGTCAATCGTAAATGATAGTTAAGAAAAAGGTAGATCAGAAAAAAATAGAAATACATTTAAATAAAGCTTTCATGCCAGAGTAAACAGGGAAGCTAAAGAAAAAGAACAGCTAATGAGCATTGAAAATATTTGACTGTAGAAGTTAGACTAAGACAGATTTGGGGATGAGAATGCAGAACAGACTAAAAGTGTAATTTGATCTCACAGTGAGGAAATGATAAGATAACACAAGTTGGGAGAAGAAAGGCAGAAGAAATGGCTTGGAGCTATGTCAAGCATAAAATCCAATAAAAAAGGAAACTATAACGTACAGAGAAATGGAGGGCTATGTGTTGCTTTCATCTTTGATATCCTCATTTTTTTTGTGGTGAGGAGGGTAGATTTGATCAATTACTCAGAGAGGCGTGGATTTATCAACTTCTCCTTGCAGAGCACTTCTTCTTTGCTTTATATATTTGACCTGATACTTCTGTGACTAATCTAACTAAAGACATTTGTTTTATACCTTGTAATCGCAAACACTTAAAAAATACTTTCCAGATCTCTCTTTCTCTTTTCTGCTTAAAATGGCTTGGTTGTTTTTTTTTTTTTTAAGAGGAAAATAATGCTTCTTCTTTATTAGAGAAGTTAAAACACACAAATGGAACCATAGTTGTTAATCTTAACTACACAACCCAAAATTACAAGGAAAATATGACTCAGTCAAGAGAAAGCAAATAGAAACTGACTCTGAGATGGCTCAAGGTCTTAAATTGAGCAGACAAATATTATGGCTTGGTTGTTTTAAGGTGCTGGTATAGTTTGTTTGGAACCACAGGCTGAGGAAGAGAAGAATTATCAGGGCACACAAATCCATCTTTGTGCTAAAATCCACAAAATGTGAATATTACTTAAATTTATGTATACCAAAAATATTTTGAATAAATATATTATAGTTGAAACAGTATATCATACAGCCCTGTTAAATAAATATTTTCATTAAGTTATGTTCAATTATTCTTCTTATAAAATATTTTTAATTTGAAAGCAAACAATAATAGTGCTCCTTGGTATTACCCCAAATGAACTGAAAATATACATCCACACAAAAACCTCTACACAGATGGCTATAGCAATTTTATTTGTAATTACCAAAACTTGGAAGCAACCAAGATATCTTTCAGTAGGTGAATGGTTAAACAGACTGTGGTACATTCAGTAAATAGAGTATTATTCAATGCTAAAATGAAATGAGCTATCAAACCATGAAAAGACATGGAGGAATCTTAAATGCATATTGCTAAGTGAAAGAAGCCAATCTGAAAAGGCCACATACTGTATGATTCTAATGATATGACATTCTGGAAAAGGCAAAACTATAGAGACAGTAAAAAGATCAGCGTTTTTCAGAGGTTAGGGAAGGATGGATAGGTAGAGCACAGAGGATATTCAGGGGAGTAAAACTATTCTGTATGGTACTATAACGGTGGATACGTGTCATTACACATTTGTCAAAACTCATAGAATGTACAACGCCAAGAGTGAATCTTAATATAAAGTATGGACTTATGGTGATAATGACGTGTCAAAATAGGTTCATTGATTGCAACAAATGGACCATTGGTGTAGGATGTTGACAGTGAGGAGGCTGTGTGTTTGTGAGGTTCAGGGGAGTATGTGGGAGCTCTCTGTCCTTTCTGCTCAATTTTGCTGTGAACCTAAAACTACTCTAAAAAATAAAGTGCACTTTGAAACAAACAGTAATTCATTAGACATTTTATAAAGTCAGATTCCTTCATACTTTAGCTATTCAACAAAATGAAAACCAGTGAACAAGAAAACAAAACCAAAAAAATCAATAAGTAAAAATAAGGACATTTAATTTATATTCTATTGAAATTTCTAGCAGCAGATAACAAGTTTAACAATGCCAGTAACAAAGAACAAATTTCCCCATCATGCATACTGTGCATATTAGGGAGAGTGTAAAAACTAAAAGCAAATTAAATTTAGAAATCAGTATTTTGCATATTAATGCAAACATATACATACAGTACATACAAGTAAATTGATGATTTTAAAAAATCATATCTAAAGCAGTAAGTAGACTAATTGGGATGATTAAGCCGGAAGTCAAGACCAGGTGCTTCATGGTGTCACTAGCGCAGAGCACTCTTTCAAGCAAGGGCTGTATATACATCATCAAGGGGCCGAAATAACAGTGCTTGAACTTAGACAGTTTACAAAGGAAGTCAGATTAATAATGTCCCAATATAATTTTCACTGTTGTAAAGTTGTGAATTATTGCAAATATTGCTTTAAATTTTATCATTGAGATATACATCCTTCAGTATTTCATGGCACAACTATGAGCCACCAAGGTACCCAATGTACTGAGTTCATCGGCTGGGAAATTCTGGCACACAGGTTTGGAATTACTTTTCCTCTTCAATTTTTTCATCACACAATGGCTCTAATTCATCTCTGTTGATACTTTTTGTCTCAAAGTCTATTTTGCTTTATACTAATACAGCTTCATTAATTTAGAGTTTGGTTAGAATTTTCCTAACATATTTTCTTCTCTCCTGTCAACATTTCTACAGCCTTATGTTTTAGGCATAATAATTTCATCTTTTAATTTAGTCTGATAATCTTTCTTTAAATTAGTGATCCTAGTAATTTTCATTTATTGCACTTGTTATTAATTTTATATATGGATTTAATGCATCATGCTATTTTGTGCTTTTTTATTCTCCAGACTTTGTAGGCTTATCTCTCCATTTCTCTCTCTCTCTGTTTTTCTCTCTCTGTCTCTCTTTCTCTCTTGTATTTGGGTGATTTTAAGACATTTCATCTTTTTTTCTACTCTCTTTATTTTCAATATATTGTTAAACAAATACTTAGAAAATTATGAAGTGAGTCAATACCTTTATTCTCCCCTGAACAAGAGAACATTAGTTTACTTTATGCACAGGCTTAGATATGATTGTTTCTAGTAGTTTATTTCTATATTGTTTTATCTCATTAGACATTGTAGTTATTACTTTATATGTATTTTCTAGTCACTCACATATATACCTATTTGATCATGATTTGTTCTTCCATCTCATTTTCCTTCCTCCTAAAGTTCATCCTTTAGTGAAGGTTTGTGAGTAATATACTTTTTTCTTCTTTTGGTGAGGAAGATTGCCACTGAACTAACATCTGTGCCAATCTTCCTCTATTTTGCATGTGGTTTTCCACCACAGCATGGCTTCATGAGCAGTGTGTAGGCCCACACCCAGAATCCAAACCTGCAAACCCTGGGCTACTGAAGCAGAGAGTGCAAATTTAACCACTATGCCACCAGGCCAGCCCTGAAACATACTTTTTTGTCAAAAAATTTCTTCATTTATCTTTTGTTCTTAAAAGATGCTGGTATATGATTCCAAGATGACAGTTATTTTCTCTCAATGCATTAATATGTCACTCTCTTCTGGCCTACATTTTTTATTTCAAAAAATTGCTTTAGCTTAACTTTCTTTTGTAGTTATTGTGACCTTTCTTTTTGCTGCTTTGAAGATCTTACATTTGTCTTTGGTGTTCTCCGGTGTCACCACAATCTTTTTGCATGTGTGTGTGAAGAAGATTGTCCCTGTGCTAACATCTGTGCCAATCTTCCTCTATTTTGTATGTGGGACTGCCACAGCATGGCTTGATGTGCAGTGTGTAGGTCCACACCCAGGATCCAAACTAGCAATCCCCATGCCACTGAAGCAGAGTGCGTAAAGTTAACCATTATGCCACCGGGCAGGCCCCTCACCACAATATTTTAAAGTATAGATCTTCTTTTAATATTTTTTTAAGGACTCATTTTAAGTCCTGTTTGAGATGCATTGTACTTCTTAATCCTGAAGACTCATGCCTTACGTAAATTCTGTAAAATTTTCTGCCATTTTTTCCGAATATTGCCTCTCACCCATTCTCTCTATTCTCTTCTTTTAGAACTCCAATTAGATAAATGTTAGACCTACTCATTTTGTTTTTCATATCTCTTAACCTGTCTTTGAGAGTTCTCAAAGCTCTGTCTGAGCTGCAATCTGGATGATTTCAGTCATTCAGCAAATATTTATTGACTGGCTGTAGTATATCAGGAACTGTTTAAGGTGTGGAAGTAGAACAGTGAATGAAATAGACAAAGTCCCTGCCTTTTTGCACTTACATTCTAGTTGTCTACTTTTCTGCAGAGAGAAATACACAATTTACGTTTAATTACATAGTATATACGTTTGCAAGAAGTAATGTAGAGAAAAACAAAGCAAAGTAAGAGGGACAAGGAGTCTTGGAAGTTGACAATTTTGTAAAGGGTAGACATTGAAAGCCTATGAAAGCAACACTTGACTAATTTCCTGAGGAATTAAAGGAATGGAGAAGAACGTTTTAGGCAGATGGAGAAGCAAGCGGCTTGTCTTACTTTGCAGGAGCATACTGAATAATGTTTGAGGAACTCCAGGGAGGGTGGATTGGAGTTGGGGGAAAGAGTGATAAAAGCCTGTGTCAGTGAGGCAGGGGGCCGATCATGGAGGATATTTTAACTGTTGAAAGCGTATTGACGTTGGTAGGATTTTTGCTAAGGTATGACATGATCCTATTTACAATTTAAAAGGATCATTCCAAAGCTTCCGGGTTGGTGAACACGTGGAGACGTGGGGAGAGTCGTGTGCCTGGAGAGAGCACGGAAGCTCCATGTGCCTTCCCACACGCTTTGCCTTATGCATCTCTTCCATCTGGCTGTTCCTGAATTATATCTTTTTGTAATAAACTGGTCATCTAAAGGCTCTAATATGACCTATGTTCCATGGAACACATTTTTGGAAATGCTGAAATACTAAAAAACGTGAGTATTATGGATCAATCAATTGTACAGAAGACATGTGCAATGCTTTCTTAACACTAATTATAAAAGTATACAACAAAAGCACAATGAGACACCACCACACTCATTAGGTTCACTATTATTAAAAAAAATAACAAGTGAGGGTGAAAATGTGGAAAAATTGGAACACTTGTGCATTGGTGATGTGAACACGAAATGGTGTGGCTGTTGTGAAAACCAGTTGGGTAGTTCCCCCCAAAATTAAACATAGAATTACCATATAGTCCAGCAATTCCACTTCCGGGTATATACCAAAAATAATTGAAAGCAAGGACTCAAACAGATATGTGTAAACCATGTTCACAGCAGCATTATTTATTATGTTATTCACAGTAGCCAAAAGGTGGAAACAACTCAAGTGTCCATTGATGAATGGATGGATAAACAAAATTTGGTATACATACAATGAAATATCATTCAGCCTTAAAAAGAGTGAAAATCTCACACATGTGACAACATGGAGGAATCTTGAAAACATTGTGGCAAGTGGAACAAGCCAAACACAAAAGGATAAATATTGTATGATTCCACTGGTATGAGCTACCTGGAATAGTCAAATTCATAGAGACAGAAAGTAGAATAGAGGTTCTCAGGGGATGAAGGGACTGGGGAAACGGAAGTTACTGTTTAATGGGCATAGAATTTCCATTTGGGCTGTTGAAAATGGTTCTGGAGATAAATGGTGGTGATAGTTGCACAATATTGTGAATGTACTTAATGCTACTGAATTGTACATTTAAAAATAGTCACAATGGTAAAAAAAAGAGGATCATTCCATCAGCAGGATGGGAAAAAAGCAAGAGATGAAGCTGGGAAACCAGTTAGAAGCAGAATATAATATAGGGAAGAGCAACCAAGACCAATATTTTGTTTTCTGGCTCAAGAACAAAAAGAAAATTGGATTACTGTTTACTGGGATTGGGAATATTGTGGAATGAGCAGGTTATGGGGAGAGGAATAAGTTTATTTAAGTTTTATAAATTTATTAGACATCTAAGTGGAAACGTTGAAGGCAACAGATGGATATATGAGTTGGGTTCACTGGAGTGGGCTGACCTGGAGGTATAAATTGGTGAGTTTTAGCATAAGATGCTATTTGGCCATGGAACTGAATTAGACCACCCAGGGAATAAGTGTAGATAGAGCAATAGTTTATGGACTGAGCCTTGACTTACTTTAACATTTAAAGCTTGGAAGAGGGAAAGGAGAAAGAGTCATGGCCAGTGAAGTTAGGAAAGAAAAATCAAGAGAGTAGTGTTCTAACACCTGAGTTAAGAAAATATTTCAAGAAGAGAAAGCAATCATATGTGCCAAAGGCTGCTGATAGCTTAAGTAAGATGAGGAATAGAATTTATCCTTAAGCTTTTATTTTTTTAATGTGGAGGTCGTGATAACTTTGACAAGAAGTGTGTTGGTGGATCGGTGGGTACAAAAGCTTCGTTGTCATCAGCTCTATCTTCTAGTTCACCAGTTTTCACTTCACTGGTTCTCAGTGGGTGTTCTCTGAACCAGCAGCATCTGTATCAGCAGGAAACTTGTGAGAAATGGCCATTTGTGGGCTCATGCAAAAATATTGAGTCAGAAACTCTGACATTGGACCCCAGCCACGTGTGGTTTAACAAGTTCCCCAGGTGATTCTGATGCATGCCGAGGTGTGAGAACTGCTACTCTTGGTGACAGATATCAGCAAATCCTCTCAGAAAAGCTGTGACATCAGTACAGTTCATAGTTACCATCCTGGTTTTCAGCTTCTTCTTTGAGAATGTGCTGTTATATTTTACTTTAACTTTCTATGTGACTTGTAGCAGAAGTGTTTTCAGGTTGAGGTGTGTGTATGTGGGTGAGAGAGATAACTATATACATAGTGTGTATGCACATATATTGTTTAGCAATATATATCCTATTGTGTTATCTGTTTTAAAATGCTTTTATTTTGAATCAATTTTAGACTTATAGAAAAGATACAAATTAATACAGAGAGTTCTTGTACACCCCTTATCCAGCTTCCTTTAATGTTGACACTTTATATTACAATACTACCATGATCAAAATCAGGAAATTAACGTTTGTATAATACTGTTAACTAAACTGCATTCTCTCTTCAGATTTTACCACTTTTCCCACTATTGTCATTTCTCACTTCTAGGATCCAGTCCAGGATCCCACATTGTCTCCTTGGTCACCTCAAATCTAAGAGAGTTCCTCTGTCTTTCCTTGTCTTTCATGACCTTGGCACTTTTGAAAAGTACTGATCATTTATTTTGTAGAATACCCCTCAAATTGGGTTTGTCTGACATTTTCCATAATTAGAATGAGATTATAAACTTTTTGGCAAGAATAACACAGAAGTGATGTTGTGCCTTTCTCAATGCATTATGCATTTTAAGACATTCCAAAGTTGTACTTGGTTGACTTGTTTCACTATATTAACATCCATTTACTTTGTCTCTGAAGTATTTTTTTTGTTATACAAACTCTCTCTAGATTAATATTTATCACCTTCTTTCCAACATCTATTTTAATATTGACAACATAAAGTAGTTTCTAGCAGATCTAAAGAAAAGACGACACAAAGCCTAGGTGCTCTGACAGGTGAGTACAATTAAGAGTAATATAGTTCCAGTAAGTTAAGAGTGGTCCCTCAGGAATCTCTCTGTCCTCCTCCTTGCAAGTGGTGAGAGAGGTCAATGCTAATTCTGCTGGAAAGTTGTCCCACTCTATTTTAAGTGCTAAGACAGATTATTGATTTCTCTCACTGCAGTATCTCTCATTGCAGTATCTTACCATGGTCTTTGCTGAATAGGCATTTTCCAACATCAGAGTCCAAGGCAGGAGCATGTTCTGGGGAAATGGAAAAGGAAGTCCATGGGTGCTTTGAATTGGAGATCATGGAAATCCACCTGAGGCCTAGGCAAAAGCATTTCTCCACATTATTCAGTCTAGCTTACCACTTGACAATACTAGTTTTGTAAGGAAACAGCTTAAAGTACTTAAAAGTTTTAACTTGCTTGGCCTCTCCTTTGTGCAATTACTCCTAAGGGGAGTTGAGGTGGGTGGGGCTAGATAGTTTTGAAGACTTTGACTCTTGTGTTCCATGTCAAATATTACCCACTCCTTCACAGAACAGAATTTCAGGAGAGTCAAACCACATCCCTGTTACTGGGAACTCCTAACTTGCCTTAAAGTCAACCGATCTATCAACACTTCCCTCCAGTGCTACCAGGGTGGAGCCACAGTGTTCTGCTTCACTAGGCATCAACATTGACCCTACTCCATTTTAAAGGGGAATTGTAGAATAAATATGCATATGTTATTAAATCTGCTCAGTCAGAGATGTTCATGAGACAGAGGAGGTTTTGTATATGTGAAGCTAAGCATAAAGCTTGAGAATGAACATAAGAGACTTTAACAGAAAAACGCTTTGTTGAACAACAAGAATTTGGCAGGATATAAACTTGATTTTTATTTTATTCAAATTATCACCTGTAATCATGCTTTTTCAAATCTGAAATAATGTCTAGTAGATCCATTGTGTGTTAGTAACTTATGGGTATTAAAAAGTTCAAGTGTGGTTAAAAAATTTCATATATCCACTCTATAAAATATTATACAAATATAAAAATGAATGAGATATGTTTTATGCTCTGATCTGGAAAGATCTGCATAATAAATTGCTAAGAGAAAAGTAAGATTCAGAGTAGTGGATGTCATATCAAACGTAACTTCTGTGTAAGAAAGGATAGACACATGAATCTTTCATAAAAGATACAATAATCTTTTCCTTTTGTGTAAGAAAGAAACTCATAAAAATTTAATAAAATTTGTTACCTACAGGAGATAGACGGGATAAGATGGGATAGTATGATTTCATTGTTTGGATTTTTGCAACATGTCAATGAATTATTGATTTGAAGTAAAATATGAATAAAATTTTGAAAATGGCTTAGTATTATAAAATCAGGCTCCAGTGCAGTGTGACTTAAATTCCAATCTCTTCTTTCCCCCTGTAGTGGAATTCCAGGATGCTTTGTAGACCGAGAGATTTCAGTGGGAATGGGGCATGATCTGCTGCTCACTCGCTATTCTTCCCTCTTTGCCCTTTGTAATGGAGGAAGTCATGGTCTGCTTTCATTTTCCCTTCATTTTCCCTTTTGATTCTCTTTTCTCTGGAGTTGGAGATCTTGAAAAGAAATGGAAGAAATGGCAGTGCTTAAGTTAGATAATTGGCTATCTGTCAGTTCTTTTCTCTTAGAGGTTACTGTGTTGCTGGCTAAACCTGACTGGCTAGAGATGCCCTCCTTGCGGCAGGTATATAAACCTAGCGCTCCTGTGGGGAATACACAAGAGTTCTCCAGGGGACCCTGTGAGGGGCCTTCTGCCCCCCACCATTCTCTGACATGGGAGATTCAGGCTTGATTGTTCTACCCCATTTTTACTCTTGCAGAATACCTCACAGTCTCTTGATGATGAGTTCGCCTTGCCTTGCCTTTTGGGTAGGATACTTGCTGGATGACTCAGGCTGTACTATCCCACACCGTGCCTCCTTGACATACTGGAAACACATTTCTTGCGACACCAAAGTGTCACACCTCATCTCTGTCCTGTTAACTTTGTTTCCATGTTTCCCCTTTTGCTGCTCAAGTAGGCTTAGAAGGCAGGTCAGCAAGTCTGCTGCATAAACAAACCTCATATCAGAATGAGATATCAGTCACCTTCCTTGAAGACAGCCTTATTCTCTACAAATGAAATTTCTTGGAGCTTCCTTTCTCTACCTTACAGTCAAAGAAGCACCCTTTCCTCTCTGTCCTGGCGAGGAAAGGAAAGCTCCAGCAGTTATAGATAGCCAATAACTTATAACTATAATGCTCCTATCCTCTCTCTAGCTCTCCTAGTCTTCAAATATAGAATGGGATGTAAGATGGACAGTGGCTGGGATGGAGAACCAAAACTTGTTTTCTGGCCTTTCAAAATATCCTAAAGATGGCATCTCCCACTGATTGTTTGGGTGTCTCCTTGGAATAATGAGCATTTGTCATACCTCTGTCCCCACCATTGGTTTCTAGTCACCAATTGTGGAGCAAGAGGAAATATTTCATTTAACATCTCAGATGAGATTGACCCAAAAAGAGTATAGGTGTCTACTTTGCCTTTCACATGACGAAGCATGGAGCTGTGCACAAAGTAAACGTCATAAGTTCTCATTGAATAAAAAGATGACAAATAGGAAAAAAAGAGAGAAAAGTAAATAAATGAATGAACTACCAGGTCTATGTTTTGACTAGACCTTTTTATAGAATAATGCGAAAAGAATTTTCTTCAAAAGTGTCACGTAAAGTTAAACAGGTAAAAGTACAAAGTACGTTTTACAGTCAATTGTAAGTAAAATAACAGAGTATTGTGGAGAGAAGGAAAGGAGGCATAAATTCATATTGGCTTGTTCTAGTGCTCTATTGCTTGCCTATCAAGCACTCCAAAATCTACTAGTGCAATCACATTGCACAATATGGTTTTCAAATTCTGAGTGTTTTCCATATTATGTTAGAAATATAATATAGAGTAAAATATAACATGATATTCAAGAGAAAAAGAATGGAAGCACTGGGTTTTGAAGCCATTTTAAGTCAGTGCTCAATATCAAAATTTAACGTCTGCAAAATCTGCTAAATTTGCATAGATATTTCACCTGGTTTTAAAATGTTTTGTTATAAAATAAAGTAACCTACCATTTCATCATTCCTAATTCACCTCCTACCGAGTCACTGTGAAGTCTTGCCTGATCAGATCTGTCTCTCTGTGACATTTGCAGCTGCAGAGCTGCCAGCCTGTCAGCCAGGGTGAATTCATCCATCCCAGGACAGCGTATCCAAAAGAGTAAAGAAAAAGCATTAGTCGCTCAAGCAAATAGCTCTTACATAGGCATTTCTTTAGAAAATGGTAACTTTTCAAGAGCCAACTCTTAGAAGTTACAAATGTAGTATAATTTCACTAGCTGGATATGGAATTAACTGTCTCAGAGTTGCCTCTTCCTTTGACATTGCAGGACGGCAGGCAAACTGAAGCTAATTAGAGTAGTAAGAATGGTTGCTGGTGAGACAAGCCAATGCCCTTATTTGGATAAAGATTCTCATTGCTTTGTTCTTGAAGCCTTCCATGGCTTCTTTAATCTACATTTTTCTTTCTTTCTTTGAATAACTTTTAGTGTACATTCCCATTGCTTACATTTTTGTTAAATTAAGTAAAGCACAAATTGGAAGTTTTGTTGTGATTCTTTTCTTTATACATCCAAGCAACATTGAGTGCTAGGTACACACAGTATTGCGAGGTGACTAGGATGATGCTTCTATTCAAAGAGGTTACAAACTAAGAAGAGGACAGGCAAAGGAACACCCATTGTGGTTCTGTGGGGAAAGTACTATGAGAGTATTATGGGTAGACTGCCATCTGAGTGCAGAAGGAGGATGCCAACTTCAGACTGGGGTGTCAGGAAGCACTAACATCTCCTTTATAGGAGATGATGCAGATCTGAGAGGCTCACCTCTACCTCTCATTTGATCCCAATAGCATTCAATATCCTTGAGCATTTAGAACAACATCTGGCACTCAGTGAAAACTTTTTAAGTGAATAGATAAATCAATGAAGCATTTTATTCTTGGGACATAGTTTCTTAAGCATTAGGAACTTAAATGAAATTATTAATTAGAAATCTGAAACTAAAAAGTAATTCAGGGGCCTGGCCCAATGGCACAGCGGTTAAGTTTGCACATTCCTCTTCGGTGGCCCAGAGTTTGCTAGTTTGAATCCCAGGTGTGGACATGACACCACGTGGCAAGCCATGCTGTGGTAAGCATCCCACATATAAAGTAAATGAAGATGGGCATGGATGTTAGCTCAGGGCCAGTCTTCCTCAGCAAAAAGAGGAGGATTGACAGCAGATGTTAGCTTAGGGCTAATCTCCCTCAAAAAATAAAATAAAAAGTAATTCAGCTTCAAGTTTTAGTAGTGTAAAACAATGTAAACTGTTCTTGCAATTTCCTAAATGTAACCTTCCAGTGCACGATCAGACTTGTAAACAAAAAGCCTACATGGGTTGTGATTGACCAGCAAACTTCTTTAATAACCATCTGTCATGCAACATATTTCCTACCCCATCTGCTATGAAATGAGCATAAGATAAAAAAAATAATATATTGTATTCCTACAGCTTTGCTGGGTAGCCAGCTTAGAAGTAAAGGCTGTAAGCACAGCAGACGTGATGAATTAGTGTCAGAAAGCAGCAGGATACAACTCCAGAATAAAAATAATAATAATAATAATACTCAAATTTCATATGGAAGTGCTGTCAGAAATAGGATAAGGAAATGAAACTCGTAGTTCTCTGTTTGAATAAAAATACCAAGAAAGTTGAATTTAATTTTAATGAGTTTAGCTTAGTTGCATTAGGTTTTGCTACTAGTTTTAAATAATTGACCTCTTCCTGTTATAGACAGAACCACTAGTGATAGCACTTAAATAATCAATTCCAAAGGAGGATTGGAAGAGGAAAGAACTTATCCTCATTGGGGATCTACTAAGTGCCAAGCTGTTTATATTTATCTTCTTCCTTTTTCCTTCCCCTTTGTGCCTTTCTTCACTCCGTTCTCTCATTTCCTATTCTTCCCATTCTTCCTGTAGTTGAGACTGTCCCATTGTCCCCCAATATCTTCTCCCTCTTTATTCCTAAGTAATAAGTCAATTAATGTGAGCAGGACAGATAGCTGCCCCCAAATAAAGACCACTGTCCCTAGCCTTCCTTGCAGTGAGGTTCTGACCCACGGGAGGAAGTGCAAATGGTGTGGGAGATATGATACTTCCTGCCTCCTTTCCTTCGTCCTACTCACCCAAATGAGACTATGACGCCCAGAGCTATTGCAAGTATCTTGGACTTTGAAGCTGAAGCTGTATTTTTAGGTTAGTAAAACAAGGAAACAGACGAAGCCAGGATCCTGATATAGATCCACCCCACCAGGCCTGGATTTATGTGAGAAAGAAACATCTTGTTTGAAACACTCTTATTTTAAGTTTTGGTCACTAATAGCAAATCTAATAGTAATATGTTTCCATTATTTCATTCACATAGTGTTGCTTGATTCATTAATTGATCAAACACAGTGGCCCACAGATGAGAAGAGGAGTGGCTACATAACAAACATCTGTTGAAAATTATTACACAGGGATTTTTATTCCCTCTATTATTTTATAGTTATGTGATCTTAAAGAAGTCACTTCATTCTCTGAATCTAAGTTTCGTTATCTATAAAATGATAAGTTTAAACCAGTGGTTCTCACCTGGGGACAATTGTCCCCCTAGAGGGCTTTTGGCAATTTCTGGAGACGTTTTTGATTGTGACAGTTGAGTGGTGGGGTGCTACTGGCATCTAGTTGGTAGAGGCCAAGGATGCCGGTAAACATCCTACAATGCATCCTACCATCCCCATGACTAGGGATTATCTGGCTAAAAACGTCAATAGTGCTGCAGTTGAGAAACTCTGGTTTAGATTAAATGTTTTAATTCCTTTCTAAATTCCAACAGTTGTTACAGGATTGGAATTATTCATTTATTAAGATAATATTATTGTATTTCTTGTGGAGACTTTGACAGTAAGTAAGATAAAATTCCTAGACAATGAAACAAAATAGGAAAATTTATCTTATATAGTACATCCTATGGTGAGGCACTTGCAAAGTTGGATAAATCAGCAAGGATTATTCTATTTTTCTGCTCTACTGTCTTCAACATGTTGGCTTTGTCTTCAAGCTGGATCTACTTAGAGGTGTAAAATGGCAGCCATAGTTCCAGATGTCACATGTGAAGAAGAAAATACGTAGCAGAGGAGAGTGATTTTTCCCTTCTATGTCTATTTTTATTGACAAGAAAAATCTTTTAAGATAACACCAAAAGACTTTTCCTAACAACTCACCCGCTAAAATTTTTTTCTGCAATTTTAGGTGACATCTGAGAACTGGGAACTGCCATCTCACAAACAGAAGCAAACCCAGGCTAAGGATGAAGCCAATCTGCTGAGGATAGTGGAGAAAAAGAGGGAAAGAACCTGGGTCCTTAATGACATCATTTCATTGCTCCACTAAGTAACCTTAGAAATACCATACCACAGAAATTTTTATTGTGTGAAATAAATTTTCCTTTCCAAGGACCACTTGACCTCAATCACTCACAAAAGGAATGAGTCCATTGTTTCCTTTAGAATGTGAATCACTCACTGGGACTGGAATGAGGGCTCATCTCTCCGAAAGAATAGGCTATGTGGAAAAGGATGGATGTGGCAGAATCCTTGGGCTCAGTTTACTGGAAGGTACATGAATAATCAATAAACTGTGCAGAGTGATTCAGTGTGCCATGGAATATAATAATGCTAAACAAAGCTTACTTTAGTAGCAAGCCCCAGAAACAGTTTAATAAAAGCAAGCCAAACCTACAAGTGGATTTGAGAATTGACAATAGAATTGAATCTAAGAATTTAAGAATGGAATTGCTTTACGAATTGAAAAATAATAGTTTTATCATTGTGATTAGATTAAAAAATAACAAAAAAATGGATGGGGAAATTTTTGAAGAGAAGTAAATCCACAAGGCAGAGAGAGCATCCTCAGCTTCTTTCTGGAAAAAATTGGAATGTACATTATGACAGTATAAAAAACACATAAGAAGAAAACATGTAAGAATTGCCTCTGTGCAAAGAGATACAGTTGACATATTTGGAATCTGCATTGTTCATTCTCTACTTTTTGTACCTTTCACACTATATAACCGTCCAGTTTTATGTAAGTACAACATTCATAATTTATTTTAGGATATGAAAATATTGTATGAAATTTCAAAGCAGTCTATGGTGTAAGCCACAGTGACTTTTCATTTCCTAGACTAGCTAGATTTTGTGAGGTTGGTGTTTGGTTCCACATATTTTGCCCGCTATATTCCATTTTGTCTCACTAATTGTGTCATGTGTTTAGATTCTGCTTCATTAGATAGAGTGAAAATTTTCTGAGGGCAAGCATTTGAAGATAATGATGAGCTATATTCCACCCGTAATAGCAGGAAATAAAGTAGGAATAGAAAGAAATAAAAAGGAATGGCATAAAGAGAAAATCTCTCTGCTGGTGGCAGTGACAATGCTGCGATTGAATCAAACTTTTGTCACTGACGTCTGCTCACGTTTGGTATAGAGAATTTTAGTAGAACTAAAGAATGATAAATCTAGGTAACACTTTAGCACTTTAGTTTGAACTTTTAATTTTAGTAATAGTGAAAGTGGTGACGAAAGACGTAAAGTCAGGTACTCTAAACCCCACAGCTAATTGGACTGTGAGAGATTAGATGCCAGAATGCAAATACCTAGCTCTTGCTCAATTAAAATGCCAAACATGAGGGCAAGCAAAACCAATGGGGGATTCAGAGCTATTAATTGAGCTATTTCTATATTTTTTTCTCATTTCCTATGAATGTTGAGAGATTATATTTTTGGTCAGCCCTTGTGCCTTGAAATTCTGCCATTTGGTTTTATTTTCAATATTTATGTGGAAAAACACTGAAACAGAAACTAAACACCTCCAACTAGATTGGACTCTTCTGGTAAATATCTCTCTAGTGTTTCAGCCAGTAGTGAAATTTCAGAACATTTAATTTGGCAAAGTTAAAAGTTCTTAGCTGTCACCATTTTCTTTCTTTTTTGTTTTTCTCTCAAATTTGCAGAGGGAGGCTTGAGATCTATTTTAACCTAATTATTTTTGACAGGCCAACTATACCAAACAGGATGAAATTATAACCTTTTCAGCTAATTGTTGTGATTATCTACTTAGCATAATGTGCTTGCCTGTCACATTAAGGAGATGCCTGCTGTGGGGATGCAGCTGGTAGTTAGGTATCAAGGGTGTGTCTTAAGAGTTCATTAAAAAAATCAAAATATGTGCGCCTTAGGGAATAGAACGGAAGAAGATCAACACCCGGGTAACTGGTCAATAAATTAAGGTTTTCTGCAGATGAATGAAAGGCTAGACAGTCTCTCAATCTGACTTTTTTGTCTCTTAAGGACCAGAAAGAGAATAGTGAATTAGGGATTTGGTGGCACATTATAAGTCATTTTCCAAGGGAATGCCATAAGGAGGCAGCTGTCCAGGTTAGGGTTGGGCATGAGGGGTGATGGAGCAGTTCATGAAGGAATTTGATGGAGCACAGTAGAGCAGGGGACTAAAGCCATAGTTAAGGAAGTGTCTCTTCTTTCTGGCCACTTCTTTCTAACGGCAGGAGTAAAGTGGGCTTGCAGTGCACGAGGGTAAGAGCATAAAGGGGGAATGAGAGCTGCAGAAGGTGACAAGTGGGAACAACATAACTTGGAGAAGGGACCATTTGGGATATTGTTTTCATCTTAACAATTTCATCGGAGGACTCCTTTGTCTTTTATTTTGGTACAGACACATCACTGGGATGAAGGACAATCAGGACATTTATTATTAATTATTTTTTTCATGAAGGGATGATAATGTCCACATTACAATTTCAATTTCTATTAGCTAAGGACAAGGAGAATCAGGACTCATGATTATATATAGGTCCAGGACCAGGAAATCTCATGACTAAAGGCTCTCTTGGTGCTTGCTGTGAGAACCAGAGGCCTCTTTTTATGGGTCCACCCTTGAAACTATAACCTTATTCTAATTGGCTTCAATATTATTCATAACTCACAGATAATTAAAGTGTATTCAAGACTTTAGAGAGGGCACCAAAAGTTAAACCCTTACTTTGGGCTCCCTGATATATTGCTCCTATGGTGTTTGACCTCAGAAAATGTCAGTCTAATATCTTTTGGGCTTTGTAGCCCAATAACCTTTCTAGTTTCCTTAGAAGAGTTGGTAAGTTTCGCCTTTCTCTCTTCTAAAATATAGATGTTGGACTCAGGTAGCTCTCCTTCATTTGGTACAGAGCAAAAGAGAAAGTTAAAATAATTTACCTGTGCTTAATGCCTCACATTTGAAGACAAGAAAAGTGTGGCTTATTCTATATCAAACACAGTGGGTACATTTTACACCTCTGAAGAGAGAATTGATTAATCCATTCCTAAATATGTATTTATTGTTTGCTTGTTATATGCCAGACATTGTGCCATTCCTATTCTACCTGCTTTTTAGGCCCATGCTCACATAACAAGAAATCAGGCTGAGGTTGTGTCTAGTATATGTTCATTTAATTCTTTAATTTATTTGAGTATCTTGATAATAAAGCTCAATGGGACAATTAAGCTAACTTTAGTCCTGGAAAACTGCTTCAGAAAAATATCAGTTTGGTTAGAAGAGGCACTGGATGTGAATGCGAGATGAGGTCAGAGAGGCAGGGTGGTCGTAGTGATGGAGAACATGGACTAAGAAGCCAGGTGAGCTCAGTTTGTACCCATGCTGTACCATTTGCTGCCCAGGGGACCTTGGACAAATCATTTAACCTCTTCATACCTCAGTTCCTTCATCATTGAGATTAGAACCATTGTAGGGCTTATCCATAGGATTGTTTGAGAGTCCAATGAGATAATACAAGTAAAATGCTTAGAAAAGTGTCTGGCCCATAGGAAGGGCTCAGTAATTTTTAGATTATTGGTTTTAGTGGCCTCATTTTGTATTCTATAAAAATCTATTTTGCCCTTGCAAAAAGAAATTGGACATTTCCTTCTCCTTGGTGAGGGCTAGGGCTTTAGATCAGGAAAGAATTGGATTAAATGGTTAATAGTAATTTTGAAGTTGGGAGGAGTGAGCTATTATGACTCTGATTTTGCCATCCTAATATTCTCTGAGGATTGTGCCTATGTCAGAAGGTGTTTGTTTTTTCTCACCTCCACACTTGTCTTTCTATAGACTCCTCTCTATCAGAGTGCTAGAAGCTTGCACATGACATTTCAGACAGACTAGATTCTACCAATGGGAAGTACTGGCAGGAGAGTGGAAGGTAGGACAAGGAGAAAAGAAGGTATCTCTAGTCAGTGACGGCAATAAAATGGTGTTTTAGCATCCAACAGAAGTACTATATAAGAGATTGAGCTCAATCAGATCTTCATCAGAGAAATAAATTGCATGAGAAGGTGAATCAGAGTCCTCAGCAATCCTCCTGTGGGGATGCCACTGGTTATAGCATTTCCCACATCATTCTCAAGCAGCTGGCCTTGTAGAATGATGGGCCACTTTTGACACCAGTTGAAAGACAACACCTTGTATGCTTAGACTGTTTTCCTCCAGGATGTGATTTATGCTTTGACCTTGTGATGAATATATCATGCTGTTTCCTTCACAGCAAGAATACAGAAGTCTAGAAGCCAAGAGCAAAAGCAAGAATGGCTCACATCGCGAATGCACCAAATGACACACTCACAAATGTTTGCTTCCCATTCCTACGATTTAGGACTTGTCTGGTTTAGGAGTTTTAGTTTCCAGGAGGAAAATTTCTAAGGATCACAATATTACTTTAAACAAAGTCAAAGTCGAGACTTCTACCTGGTTCTTTTGGGCTCCTAATGCCATTGAACCAAAAGACAAATAGTGGTGTTACTATACAGGCTGGGGTTTATTTATTCTGATTAGCAAGTGGAAACAGAATGTTGCTAACAGAGGCAGGGGGAACTAAGAAACCCAGGGGTTCGCCTCGTAGTATTTCCATGTAGAGTAGTAAACATTAATGGAAGATTATGGAAATCCAGTAAAAGCAGGGCCAATAAGTAATAAGAACCTTCAAGAATAAATATTTAGGCCAAATCAGATAAAGAACACCACCCAGCTGAGGTATTGCCTGGGGCAAAAGGGATATGACATATGTCATAGATTAAGGAAGTTATAAATATCAACTATGTTCTCATGGATAGTTACAGAAGTGAGGAGTGAAGTGACTACTCATATTTTCCTATTTGCTTGCTATATGCATACTTTATACATTATTCATTTTTTCCTCTTCCCTTTTCCTACTATATTATGTAAGAAGTGTTACAATTGCATCTTTAGGTAATAGTATATCTAAGTGGGCTCATAAATAAATTAGAAATGAAATTAATATTATCCAGTCCCTTATTTATTCCCTTTTGGGAAAATGAAGGGGTGTATATTCATATTTATGAAGGTTAGCTGCTTTTTGTTGTGTGAAAACCTGATGTTGTTAAGGCTGTTGTTTGGAAGTTTAAATATGGGAAGAATGGTGGATATAAACAAGCTGCCAGGAGTGGACTGTGCCAAATGGTATCTATGTTCTCTCAGCTTCATATTAACCCTTTTATATTCTTTTCTTGCCTACCAGGGCTGGAAAAATAGAAACTATGCCTCCCCAGATTCCCATGCCAGCTGACTTCCTGTCATGTTCAGCCAATGGGAGACATTAGAGTGAGGTTAGTAGACAAGAGAAAGGGAGACCCATTTTTGTTTGTCCTAGTTTCTGGCAGTGCTTTCTAAAGTGGCAGTGGTACCACCAGCAGGAACAGTGGAGATGCTGGCAATGGTGACAGCAGGCTGTGTGCCTTGGTTCCAGATGTGGCAGCTCAGCTCCATCCACAGAATTTTCAATGGAACAGTGATCATGGGCTCAGAGTGGTAACACACCTTTGTTTCTTCAACCCTATGGGAGTCATGAATTCTGGAATAAATTTACCTTCCTCTTTTACTTCTCCAGATCGTTCCTCTCCTTTTAGCCAAATCCTTGAATTAAATTTCATTTTAAAAGTATCTAGAATTTTCCTTATTGGATATGGTCTAATATAGCCTCACATAGAGAATGCTTTCAGTTTTCCATCACTCCTTTATCCTACTGCTTGGGTTGCTTGGGACTATTACAGAACAAGGTCAAGGTGATAGAGTGGGGGAAGTGCGGCACCAACTTAGCCCCACTCACTTCATTTCTTGGTTTCTCTCTGCTCACTTCTGTCCCTTACTGTCTTATTACTTCTGCAGCCTTCTAAACAGAACTGAGCACCATCTACATGGGAGAGGGATCACTAATTCAAAGTACTCACAATCAGTCTGTGGTGTTTCTGAAATCATCTTTTAAATTCTCTCCAGAACTCTGGTTTAGGAGATGGAATTATTGTCCCACTTTTGCAGAAGCTTTCCCACACTGCTTTTTCAGAGATGGAATTGAGAGATAAAATACAGAACACTCAGCTAAATTTGAATTTCAGATAAATATTGCATAGAACATACTCATAATTTAAAAATATTGTTTATATGAAATTCAAATTTAATTGGATGTCTTAGATATATGTATGCATACATAAATGTGTATATGTATATATGTATTTATATCTCTATATAGGTTTCTTTCTCTTGCTAAATCTGGCAACCCTAGTCTGACAAGTTCATTGAAGAGTTTCTCTCTAACAGCTGCTTTGCTATAACAGAATGAAATTTTATGAGGCTTTATACTGTACAGGTCTAAAATAGTTTGAAGATTTTTAACCTTCAGTAGAGAGTTAAAGATAGCAGACTTCTCAAACCTGTGCTCCTTCCCTAGATTACTGCAGTCCTCAGCAGTAAGGTGATGGCATCTTAATGCACCAGACCAGTGGTTCTCAAAGTGGGGTCCCTGACTAGCAGCAGCAATATCACTTAGGAATTTATTAGAAATGCCCCACTCAGGCCCCACTCAGACCTAATGAGTCAGAAACCCTGTGTTGGGGACCAGCAATCCGTGTTTTAACAAACCCTACGGGAATTTCTAATGCAAGCCAGAGTTTGAGGACCGCTGCCTAGTGTAGGCAAATATAGAGCATCTGTAATGTTCCTTCTTATTCTTCTATGCGTGCTAGAAGTCTTCGTTTCTTGACTATATTATTTCTCACTATACCTGTGTCCAGCCCCAGAATATTTTTTAATGTATCTCTTTAGGCAGGCACTACCAATTGATTTCCCAATGCGTTATTAGTCTCAGAGTCTACTTCCAACTTACCATCCCCAAATTTGGAATCTCACTAATACTTACTTTTTCTAGAGTAATGCTTTATATTCTAAAATATTCTCTTTACAACCTGCAATTACTTCAGCTGTAAGTTTCCATCAGGGATGGATCAAAATGGCCTAAGCTGATAGCGAGTTAAAAGAGCTTCATATGTTAGTGCTGGTTCCTCATATCACAAATGTGCACCTGAAAGCATTGAAATTCATTAGCCAAAGGAACTCTCTAATGCAAAAATTTAAGACACTGTGGATGGTAAGTTAAATAAATTATTTTGGTCAGTAAAGATTTAACAGCGGCCTGCAAATCACATTGGAACAAGTAACAGTTTATTATGTCTTTGCATAAATTGTGCTTTCAGTCTGTTGCCTTGGGGAAATCTGAGACATAAAATTCTTGTGGTAAATCCATTTGGGTTGATTTGGAGATTCTAATAGAGACACGGCTTGAATTCACAGAAAAGGAATCTTATTTTCCCATAGGTAAACAATTCTTGAAATAAAGCCATTATAAATTATGGGGTGGCTTATTTACCATCAATACACACCCTCTTAATTAGATGTTGACTGGATCAATTGCAAGGCAACGTTGGGTCAGGTCAATGTTAGAAAAAGAATGATGAAGGGCTCCTTGGCAAGAGGCCAGTTCTAATGAATGAATTTGAAGTGATTTCTTTCTTACTACGGATGCAGGATTCATGCTTCCAGGACAGATGCCTTGCCTGAGAGTCAGGAATGTTGGGCTTAAGCATTGATCTTAAAATATGCAGACAACTGATCAACTTCATTACTAAAAAAAATATTCTCATTAAAACAGTAATGAGATAGTAATTTTCATCTGTACTATTGGCAATTTAAAAAAAACAAATGAAGGATTTTGGACTTTCAATTGTGTAATGAGGTCTAAGTTCTCAGACTCTTCTTATAGGAATGTTAATTGCCACAAATTTTATGAAAGGTAATTTGATTATATACTTCAAAATTATTTCAAATATTCCCTTTGACTCAGTAAGTCAACCTATTATAACTTATCTTAATAACCAGAGATGAGTAAATATTTATGTACAAGGAGGTTTCTTAGAAGTTTTCATTTTTTATTTTATTTTTTTTTAAAGATTGGCACCTGAGCTAACAACTGTTGCCAATCTTCTTCTTTGTTTTTGCTTTTTCTCCCCAAATCCCCCCGGTACATAGCTGTATATTTTAGTTGTGGGTCCTTCTAGTTGTGGTATGTGGGACATTGTCTCAACGTGGCCTGATGAGCAATGCTATGTCCGTGCCCAGGACCAAACCGGCGAAACCCTGGGCCGCCGAAGCCGAGTGCGGGAACTTAGCCACTCCGCCACGGGGCCTACCCCTCTTAGAAGTTTTTAAAATACGATCAATTTCGAAAGAGCTCGCTTGAATGTCTAACAGTAAGGGAATAGCTAAATAAATTATGGTGCTTACGAGGCAGAATCATTATATGGCTGTTAAATCATTTTTATATAAAATTTTTATGATGTAATGTGAGATGGAAAGGCAGGACAGGATATTGTACATATAAAAATCTCAATCTTGTGTATATACACACGAACATATTTACAATAAAATGAACAAGAATCAAATGTATCAAAATGCTTTTAATCGCTTTCTCTAAGTGACAGGCTTAGTATCATCTTTCTAAATATATGTTCTCCCTGTATTTCCTAATATTTGTAAAATAATAATTTGTTGCATTTAAAATGAGAAATAAAGCTGTATACTATTTTATTAAAAAGTTTTATTGAAATATCCCCAAGAATCCCATGACTAGGTTCAAGAAGTTATTTATTCATTATTTTATAAAATTTGTATTTATTGAGTGCCTATTAAGTGCTAAGTGCTATAATACATACACATATACACACACACATACAAATGATCTCAAGTAGTGATAAGTATTATGAGAAGCAAGTGTAGGGAATAATAAAAGAATAAGAGAGTGATGGAGTGGGGATATCATTTTAGTGTGTGTGTAGTGAAGAAAGGCATTTATTAGAAGACTTGAAGGAAATGAAGAAGCTGACCATAGAGCTATCTGCGGGAAGAAAATTCCAAACAGAGAGAAGAGCAAGTTACAAAGGTCCTTGGATCGAGAGTGTGTTTGGCCTGTTCAAGTTATACAAAGAGGCCACCATGACTAGAGAGAAGCAAGCAAAGGAAAAAATAGAAAAAAGGCAGAAAATGAAGCTGAAACCAGATTACATAGGACCTTGTAGACCATGAAAAATTGGATTCTCCTCTGAGTGAGAATGGGACACCACTGGGAAATTCTGAGCAGAGGAGCGGCATTGTCTGACTGATTTCAAAAGGATTACTCTAACTGCAATGTGAAGAAATGGGTCATAGAAGGGGCCAAGATGGAAAAAAGAAAACTAGTTAGGAGGCTTTCAGTATAATTCATGTGAAGAATAATATTGGTCTTAACTAGGATGATAGCAATGAAGGAAGTGATACAGGGTCGGATTAAGGATGTAGCTGAAAAACAGCCAATTGCACTTTTTGGTGGACTAGAAAGCCACAAAATGGAGGAGTCAGGATCATGCCAAGAGTTTGGTCTGATCAACTTGAAGAATGGAGTTGCCTTTACTGAGAGAGAGAATACTGTGGGAAGAATAGATTGATGGTTGGGAAGGGATGGATAGGGATTCAAGAACTTTGTTTTGGATGTGTTTAATTTAAGGTACCTAGTAGACATCCGAGTGGAGATATACAGTAGAAGACAACAGGATGCAAACATCTGGAGCATATGAAGAGGATATGACTGGAGATATATGGTTGCCATTGCAGTTCCACAATGCATTTAAAAGGATGGGACTGGATGATTTAAACTAAGGTGTTGACTTAGACGGAGAATGTGTCTGAAGACTGAGCCCCAAGACTTCCTAATGTTAGAAGTTAGGCAGGTAAATGGAAATTGTCAAAGGAGACCGAGCATCTGCAGCTCATATAAAACAGTTATCTAGGGTAGAGATTCTTGGATTTTAACGTATATATAACTCACCTGAGTATCTTGTTAAAATGCAAATTCTGACACTGAGTCTGGGTGCAGTTTGTGATTCTACATATATAACAACAGATAATGCCTATTCTACTGGACCTTGGACCACACATGGAGTAGCAAGGATCTAGGAGAGAATGGCAGAGTAAATTGACTAGGGAAATATACTTCTATCTCTGGGAACTTCTAATGATCTGCTTGAAATTTATGATCATGAATTTAAAATGAAATTAGTCAGCAAGGTTACGTGTTTTTCTAAGGCCACTTAGCTATTTGGGTCCAGGTGGGAATAGGTGGAGATTAGGATTTAACCTGGGTTGCATTTTCCTAAATGAGTTGGAAAGAGGGAGAGAGGAAAAAAATAACTCACAAAGTATGCAAGAGAGGGATTATAATGATGGACTATGAAATATAAGAACAATAGAGAAAGAAATGAATACATAAGGGGACGAGTGATCAACAGTAAAAATTGAGTAGGGTCAATGAATTGGAGGTCCCAGTGGGTTGGAAGAATGTTGGGCTTGGGAGACGAGAGGGGCTGAGATGGAAAGATTGGAGGTGTTAATGGAAGAATGACATGCTTGAAATTATGGAGGAATTACAGCTATAGTAAATTCAAGGTCTAGGTTATGATCATAGGGGTAGATAACTGAAGTAGAATGATGACAGAGTCAACTAAATGAGGAACAGATGCTGGAAAGATAATCTATGTGGAGACCAACATCACTGAGTACTGGGACAAAACTTGTGGAAGAGATAGAGCCATATGCTGAAATTTCAAGGAATTAGGGATAATGGTCTAAGATCCACAGATGCCTAGAGTAAGGAGAGATAGTGGATGGTGGAGTATGAGAGTTGTTATCGAAGTTCGGAAATATTTTCCATTCCTCTACTTCAAGATTTTGGGCAGAAATGACCCCCAAAAGTTATGCCTGTTCATATGAATCACTTTGGTCAATTAATGTGAGTGTGAGATGTCACCTCTGAAATGCCATCTTCAAGAGCCAGTACCTTCGTCTCTACGTCTCCTCGTCTTTGCCACAATGAATGACCAGATGTAGGTTCTATCCACCAGACCTCTAAATAACAGTGACAGAGATGGACACCTTAGATGAATGACAAATAAACATTTGTTGTTTTAAGTGAGTAAGATACCGGGTTGATTGTTAGTGAATCATAATTAAGACCATCTTAATTAATATACTTAGGTTGATAATATGAGCTTTGAAAGAGGTTTTTATTTGAGTCAGATTATGGGATATGCGGAACATTTGGACAAGGGATAAGAGATGTCCTGGCCATCTTGCAGTTATCAACAATTTAGGGTGGATGTTGGCAAACTTTTCTTCTACAGCTATTACCAACTAGTAAATATTGTAGGCTTTGTGGGTCAAGAGGCAAAGCTAAGGATATTATGTAGGTGCTTATATAACCATTCAAAGTGTAATCATTAAAATATGTAAAAATCCTTCTTAGCTCTCAGGACCTACAAAACCAGGAGGTAGCCTGTAGTTTGCTGATCCCTGATAGAGAGCTTTATGGGATTAGATCTTTCCTCGGTTTTCAGGAATGCCAACACAATTAGCAGAGAATTACTGCTAAACATTCTCCCACTCTGGCTGTTTCTGTTGTTGTGACTATAACCTCCACTCTTACCTCCATTACCTATCACTTCCAGGACCACACAAACAATACTAAGATTACTCTCATTCTTTTAACATCATCATTCCAATACAGCCAGCATTAGCTACCATTTATGAAGTGCTTGCTCTTTTCTATGCTTTGCTAAGTACTATAGAATCATTAGCTCATTTATGGTTTACCACAATCCTGCGAAGCTGGTATATTATTTCCACTGAAGACTTGAGGAAACTATGACTTCGAAAAATTAAAATCTGCTGGTATTTAGTGTCAGTGACACCAATGCAAACAGCATTCCTCTTTCCACATAATGTCACATCTAAAGTTTGTATGATGTTACTCTTTAATGCTTTTCCTCCTGCTCTAGGCATTACTTATGTTTTAATTTTCCATGTCACTAGTAGAAAAACTAGCGGTGAGACAGGCAGGCTACACGATCCGCACTAAATGTTACGAATTCTTGAGACTGTTGATACATTCAAGTGTTCTTCTGTCCTGCTCTTTCTGAATTGTGTTATGATCTCCCCAAAATTGGTTGGCTCTGGGCCTGAAATAGCTGCCATTATGTTAATTTGATATTATAAAGTGAGCATTTGAGGTTTTAAATATTTAAAATCAATGGACAATTTGTGAAAAAGAGGACTGATCAAGTGAGAGGTATGTGACATCAATTTCTTCAGTCTGTTTGAAGCTGACTTTGTTTTCCTGTACAAAGGTAAGAAAATACTGAATCTAAAACAGAAAAGTGTACTTTCATTGCAGCCAGGTAATGTGCTTGAGCCCTTGACCTGTCTTGAAAAAAAGAAAGGCCAACTGAATAATATGATGAGATCTAATACGATGAAAGTGGAATAGTCAAGCAGATGTCGCAATAGAATAACCACAATAGAACAACCTCTGCTAACATTTTCCTGTGTATTTATTTTACATGCAGTTAAAACAAACAAACAGTAGAATAATACTGTTTTTATCCTTGCAATTCACTTATCTCCTTAAACATTATTTTCTGGGCATCTTTTGATTTGTGAGGCTCTTTATTAAAAGTTTGAGACAAAAATTTTTACATAGTGTTACATGATATGAATGTAACTTTTATATATATCTATGTATATTCCTTTTGATATGTAGACTCAAGAATTTTAAATTTTTCATAATAATAGTAAATTATGCATAATAATACATAAAATAAACATAATAATATGTATGCTAAACCATACATAATAACACTAATAATGTATATTCCATTATGTGTTAGTATTTGCAGCCATCTATGATCATTTCCTTAGAACGATTTCCTATAGATTGAATTTCTGATTAGATCTTAAAAGTCGATAATTCTTCAAGACGCATGTAATCACCAAATCCCAATTATTAAAAGTAGGGAATTTTCCTTAAAGCGTAAAGGAAGTAACGCAAAAATATCTTCTTTTTATCTGGCTTACTTGAGTGAGTGTCCGGGGTAGTGGTGGGGTAGGAATGGGAAGTGACAATAGATGAATTTCCCAGATAACAGAAACTTTATCCTCTAAGTTCTGGTGTTTTCCAAAACAGTCACTGGTTTAGAGTTATCAGTAAAAACATTCAGCTTCTTTCAATTATTCGAATTGTTCTGTATATTCTGTATACAGCACATTGTATGTACACACATATGATACCTCAATAAATTGTAGGGTGATGGCTAGTGTGTATGGCAAGAGGGAAATTTACCTGTGTGGATGCTTGGTTTTGCTGTAATATTTTGCACTGAAATAATTCTATCAAATGATAGCATAAGCTAATTTAAGGCAAATCTATTTCTAGATCCTCTTCACTTTACCACTCCATTTTCTTATATCCATTAGAGTTTTAGTCCCATAAACAAATCATTATCTTTTAAAGTTAAATGGCTTCAAGCGACAGGTATAAGTAATTTTAGTAAAATAGGTGGGTGGAAATTGTAGATTTTTTAAAAGCAACCAATGAAAGAGAAAAGTTATATGTAAACTGAGGTTTTCTTTTAAACTGAGTTTTTAAAATCTCAGTTCTATGCTGTAAAATGCAGCATATTTTAATGTACTAAAGAAAGTGGCTCTTTAAAAAAGATTATTTGATAATTCCTTTGTGAAGTAATCATTAGATGTTTTCTCAGATCTGTTCCAATACCAACATTCTTTGAAATAAAGAAGTTCCAGATAGAGAGGACTCTGCCATTTCACAGGTAACACTCTAGTAAGTGATGATTTTGTTCATGTTGTGATGCTATCCTAGACAGCCACAAGGGAGAATCATTACATTTTCATCATGGGTATTTTCAGGCTAGTGCAATTTAATAAATCATGAGACTTGAAAGATAGACTAGTTAATATGGTAGTGAACATTTGTTTGGAAAGCTTTTAAAGAATATTCTTCAGGAATAAAAGTGGAAAGAAATCAAAAAGTTAGATCAAGAGGTCTGAAGTTGATTAATTTATCATTTACCATTTTGGGGTCAAATACCAGACGCTTAATGGCAGACATTATATATTAAACACTAGTGATGGAAGGGGTCTTGGAAACCATTTAGTCCGATTCTCCCATTTTATAGATGATGAAGCTGAGGCCCAGGGACTTCCTCAATGACTTTGATGAGTTGTGACAGATCTGAAATTAGATCCTAGAGCTCCTGTTTCTCAACCCAGAGCTCTTTCCACATGTTGGCTTTATTGTGAGACACATAGACAACTGTGCAAATACTGGTTTGTACTTTCACTTGAAGGGCCATCTTGGGTTGATTCATCTTAATGATGTTTGGGTGGATAAGCTATTGTAACGACCTCTTCCCTCTACACTCATGTTTTCCTCTGTGAAGGAATAGACTGCATTACTTATCTGCTCCTGTCTACACTCCCGTTTTCTTTTTATCTGTCTGCCAGCCGATTTTTGTTAGGGGCATTTAATTTTCAAGCCCTGTCTGTGATTGGATCTATATGTCCTTCCTTCCACTACCTTTCCTGTTTGTCTGCTCCTACATATTCTCTTTATCTTCATTGTCGTTAGATATTTCATTTGCTGGACTCTTTTCTCATTTATAACGTGTCACTTGATTTTATTACATACTTTCAGTCTCAGTCTCATTTTGAGTAACATGTTTTTCTCATCTTCTTTTTTTCCCAGGGAAATAAAGAGGAAATACAGGGCAGAGGGGGAAAACATCCTTTTTGTAAAGTGTGAAAAGCCAGTTCTCAGTTTACCTGGCACTGTGTGTTTTTCTTGACCGTATTTATTTTTGTAAATCTCTTTAGGATAAATGAAGAGTAAGCTCCTGAATTCCAGATTATACCTGAATTCTTAGATGTTTCTCAATTACTAAAGGGTTCTTTAATACTTCGACTATCTACTTAAAAATATCACACAAGAACTAGTCAAAATAAATCAAAAACTAAAATTAAGAGAACCTGTACTAATTTACCATCTTTATTGCCAATAGCTCATTAAACATGTGACTATAATGTAAATCTAATTAAGTAACATGTTAATTGATATTCTAAATAGAGCTGTCTTTTAAAGAAATCTAATCAGGAGATTGGCTGATTGTCTTGATAATTTGTTGCTCAAGACATTGTGGAAGTAACTTTTGAATCACACAAGGAAAGCAGTTCCATTGTTTTATGATAGTGTCCCATTTTCTGACTCTCAGCCCCCATCATGATTTAAATGACCTTGACATAAGGAAGGCCTCCAAATTACCTTGGAATATTTATAAAAATCGAATATGTATGCAAAAAGGCAAATAGGTTTGCCATCATTGATGGTCTGTAATGAAATATGGCTGTAGATAATTGTCTATAAGCTCTAAAGACACATATTAACCTGTGTACATGCCTTCACTGTGGCCGGCATTTGTGGGACTGTGTCTTCAGGGAGCAAACGCACGCAGTGCCCACCATCAACTCAAACGCACTTCAGGGAATGGCATAAAATACATGACAATCTTCACTTATACTTTATTCATCTTTTGGATGGGGTAAAGTCTTCTTGTTTATTTCTATCTCTAAAGTTGTTTTTGTAATGATTCACTGAGTTGCAAATAAATAGGATTTATTCAGAATTTTTGAGTTGCCTCTCCAAATATTACCACCTTATCTTCAAACTCAACATCAACATAAATCGGTGGTTTCTATCTCGTTATCCCCCCTCCATCTCCTTACCTCTCCATCCGTTCCTTCCGTATCCTGGACTGTCTAGGTGCTTCTGCATTAAGTCCATCTCTTAACACTACAGACATGCTATTCCAGATTCAGTTTACTCAATCCAGTTGGCAAACCACACAACTTAGTACAATCCTTGTATCCTTCTGTTTTCTCACATCCTGTATCCAATCCATCAGTAAATTCTGTGGGTTCTATCTTCAGGTTCCTCCACTGCAAACATATTGATACAAGCTGTCGTTATTTCTCACCTGGATTACTGCACTAGCATCTTAATTAGTTTCCCGACTTCTGCACTTACCCCCTATTATTAGCACAGAGGCCAGAGTGAATGTTCTGGGATGTAAGTCAGAACAAGCCATGGCTTTTCTTCACACTTGCTGGTGACCTCCCACATCACTCAAAGGCAAAGTGGTTGCCCCGGCTTGTGGGTCCCTATGTGATATGCCTCCCCACCATTTGTCTAATCTTATCTCCCACCATTCTTGCCCTTTCTGGATTCCCTGCTGTTTCTTGGACATGTCAAACTTGGTCCTGCCTTAGATCCTTTCCACGTGTTATTTTCTCTGCCTGAGATGATCTTTTTCCAAATGTCTACATGGCTGGAGGGAACATTTTCCTTAGGAGCTGCTCGATTGTCACCTTATCAATGAAGCCTCCACTGGGTGACCACCTCCTTAAAATAGTATCACCTGTCTGCTACATTCCCTGTTCATTGTCACTTTGCTTAATCTCCCCCCATAGAGTTTATTATCTGAATTTATCTGTTTATTCATTTAATGTCTGTCTCCTTCATGCCTCCTAGAATGTAAATTCCGTGAGAGTAAGGATTTTTGTTTAGCACAGAGAGGGAGTTTAATAAATATATTTTAAAAGAATGCATACATGAAGAAAAGGAAAACATTAGTAAAGTGTTTAAAAACATAGTCCTTGATGTAAAACATATACAAGATCAAATAGCTGATCATGGGAAAAGCACTTCTTGCAAAAGGGTAGAAGGATACAGTTTTTATGTGCTGGTCATGTGAATTAAATGATTTACCGCATAAAGAGTTTATCAAAGTGCCTCTCAGCAGCAGATGCTCACACAGGGCTACGCTACTGCTGCTTCTCTCGCTGCCCTTTGAATTTGCATCTTTACTTCAAGAATAACAGAGCAAGCACCGGGCTCTCCTCTCAGGGGAAGATAAGCGCACTGCCACTGACCCTCCTTTGCCTCTCCCAGGATACCTTAATGGACTAACTACCTGCCTATCTGGGCCCATAACGTAGTATTTTGTTATCACAGGCTGTTGTCAGATACTTTACATCTGTGATGCACATCTCATTTTACTAAGCCATTGATTAAAATCAAACATGATGCAGCCTCTGACCTTGTTGACTTTTCACTGTTGAAGTAAAATCAGGGAATCAATAAAACACAAAAAAGCGTAAATCTTTAAGATCCTTTTGAAGTTGACATCTTCAAGGAGAAACTTTCTAGAATGAGGATGTTTACTGTCATTGCCAGATGAGTAACTGCTTCTTCTATTTCGCGTTTTTCTTTCCAAAGGAAACACACATGCACAATCTTCAGTTCATATATCTCCACAGTTGAAGTTCTATTGGCTGAAATGAAAAACCTTCATCTCGTCTTAACCCTTGTGACCATGTTATGTTTGTGGAGATCAATTGGAATGGGGCTTGGTAGTTAGGAGTGGTGAAAACATCTAAAGAAAGGAGTGGCAGAAGAAAAGGCAGAGGGCCCGGCCTGGTGGTGCAGTGGTTAAGTGCGCCCATTCTGCTTTTCAGCGGCCCGGGGTTCGCCAGTTCGGATCCCGGGTTCAGACATGGCATCACTTGGCACACCATCCTGTGGTAAGTGTCCCATATATAAAGTAGAGGAAGATGGGCATGGATGTTAGTTCAGGGCCAGGGCCAGGCTTCCTCAGCAAAAAGAGGAGGACTGGCAGTAGTGAGCTCAGGGCTAATCTTCCTCGGAAAAAAAAAAAAAGGAAAGCCAGAAACATAGTTTTTACCCAGTAGCCAAAGCTGTGAATTGATTTAGAACTGCCAAATCTATTTTTTAGCTCAAATATACTTTATTGCACTGGAGGATATCCTTGTCAACATAGGGCACTAGGATTGTTTGGGAGTGATTTTAACAAGTGATATTGATAGACACAACTACCCCAGGCATAACCGTGGCTTGCTAAGTAAATGCTAGCTCCAGGCTAGGCATTGTTCTAGATTTTGATAAAACTTACATCAATAGACCCTCATAGTAACCTAGTGAGTTAGACGATATTTGTCATATTCTATGGATGCAAAAACATAAAAAAAGCATGGCAAGATTAGCTCAACTAGCAAGTGGCAGAGTTTGGATTTCACACTGAACCTGCCTGGACAATAAGGCCTGGGCTTCTGTTGTAATGCCTTCCAACAGGAACCTGAATCACTTGTAATACATGCCTGATAGTAAAGAATTTACAACTTATTGGCAGCATGGACAGGATCCATGAATCAAGACCAAGGCTCCTGGGGCTGGCCATGTTATGTTTGTGGAGAGCAGTTGGAATAGAGCAGTGGAACCACCTGTGGCCGAGTGGTTAAGTTCGCACACTCTGCTTTGGTGGCCGAGGGTTCGCATCCTTGGCGTGGACATGGCACCACTCATTAAGCCATATTGAGGTGGCATCCCACATGCCACAACTAGAAGGACCCACAACTAAAAATATATATATATACAACTATGTACTGGGAGGATTTGGGGAGAAAAAAGCAGGAAAATAAAATGAAGATTGGCAACAGTTGTTAGCTCAGGTGCCAATCTTTAAAAAAAAAAAAAAAAAGACCAGGGCTCCTCTGAACCAGATGCAAAGACTGTCTTTATCTCACCTCTCAGTCAAATCCAGCTTTGCTTTTGGATCAGCAGTTATCACGTCAAGACACTTTCTGGTGTGAACAGGTATGTATTTCAGAATCAGTGTCCTTTTTTTCTATCCTGTCATAAAAATAATCTCAAACTCTTAGTGGCTTACAAATAAACATTTATTTTTATTCTCACAATATGCATGTGGTTTGGTTGATGTAGGCAGGACTTGGTTGGGCCAGGTTGGACTCTAGGCTTCCGACCGACTTCAAGTCTCTGTCCTTACTGCCTGGGACATGTTCTCCCCATGGTGGATCTCAGGACTGCAAAAGAGAGAGAGATGTGATGGCTTGTATATCCTCACTCCAGAATTGGCCCACTGTCACTTCTACCCACATTCCACTGCCAAAACAAATTGCCGTCAATGGCACAGGAATGTATTCTCCACCACAGTAGAGGCACCGCAAAGCCCCGTGTCTAAGGCATGGATGGAGGGAATGAAGACGTGGGAATAATGTAAAAATAATTTCTGCAAACCAAGCGTCGACTCCAAAGCCCACACTCTCATGGCATGGCTTTATCTATCTGAAAGGTAGGTAAGAGCATTTATCTCACAGAGATCTAGTGAAGATAAAGTGAGATAATGTGTTTAAACCATAGGGGATAATATCTTGCATAGTGAACAATCAACGGCAGCCTTTATTATTGTTTTTCATGCTGCACTTCTACTATTTTTACATTATTAGCTCTTTCACACCCCTTTGGTTCATTCAAATCAATAAATTATTGATCCCTTGTTTTACTCTTAACAAAAATTATTAAATAAATACTTATTTAATTGCTATTCTGGCTTAGCCTTACTCATTAGTAACTAAATCTGGTGCTTATCTGCTTGCTTGTTTGGCTTCTGGGCATCTGCATATTCAGAATCCTGATATACTATTTTTTCTTTAACTTGTCATGATTAGTTTAATTTCTGACTGTGACTTTGCCTGAGTATATGTGAGTGACTTTTGATCGCATTCGACTAATTTTTGATCTCTACTAAATCTGTGAATTTTGATTATTCATAACTTCCTGGTTTTCATGATCTAATTTTCCATCTCCCTATCATTTAAACCTCTTTCCACTGCAAGCCAAAGAAAACTCAATGAAAACAGGCTTAAGCAAAAGGGGAGCTTACCCTAAAATTCCAGCTGTAAGGGCGGGTCTCAGGACAGACCATAGCAGAATTCACTTTCTCTCTTTTCCCCTTCCTGGCATCCGTCTTGCTGACTCAGCTGTCTTCTCATTTGCATGCAATTTCTCCCTTTGAAAGCAAGAATGTTTCAGCAACCCTAGACTAAATACCAGCAAGTTAAGTTACTCTTCCCTGGAAGGTTCAGCTCAAGTTTCATTGCATATTATTGGTTCTATTGGGAAACAAGTGCATCTCTGAACTGATGACCATGGATTGGAAAAATACTCCAATTGGCTTAAGCATAAATCATATGCTCCCCACCAGGAGTTGAGGGCTGACTCAGTCTCATCTGTGTTCATGGGCTAAAAGTGGGGGAAGGGTGTTTTTCATAAGTCAACAATGGGAGGCAAGAACAAATACAAACAAAAAATGTTTACCACATTTCCTGTCTTTAGTTTCTCTATCATTTTTAAGGCATTTGGTCTAAACAGTGCTCATGGAAGCAAAAATTCAGCAAATAACAAATTAAGTATATCTGTATAGACAGAGATTCTGGGTTTTACAGCTTCTTCTCTCCTCTCTATCTACCCCAATTCCCAACCATAAATCACATTGGACCACTGAAATTAGCTACATACATTTATTCCATTACATACAAACTTTAGATTTTTGTCTTTGGGGCTCTATGGACCCCAGAGCTAAATGAACAGTCTTTGATTTCTGCAAAGATTTAAAATCTGGCAAATAAGTTATTTTTGACTGGCTGTGCTACCGACAAGGACAAGGTTGCAGAACATTGTTATTATTCTATGTCTGTTTCTCATATAGTTCATTGACCTGCAGTTTTCAGTAGTTTATGGAAAGTATCATCTTCTTCTGCCCTATCCCTTCTCACTCCAATGAACTATATGTGTATTATGGTAGACTTTTCAGTATCTGTTGTTGATCCTGATGGTACTAATGTGAAGGCACATGTGTGAAATATTGCACATTACTGAGCTCTTTCTCACCTATTCTTGTTTTTATGCCTTATAACAATTCTGCGAGACAAGTACTACCAGTCAGGAGTTGAGGCCATTTTAAACTTTTAAAAAGCCATACAAAGACTTAGAGGTTTAGATTATCTGACCTCATATTCAGTATTCCTTCCACTAGCACTACTTTATGGTTTAAAAAAACTCATCTCAGCCTGGGCCTTAAGGAGAAGAAGTAGAAGCTTTCGGACATTTGGCAAAACCATGGCAAGTGGAATGGAAAACATCCTCTAAAACAATCCTCAATAAAACAAGTTTTGTCTTTGAAGTGGATTTTATTTGATCCAGTTCTATCTTCAGAGGATAAACAATTAATAAGCCTCTGTATTTCAGAAAAGGTAGCACGCAGATAGACTTATATTTTAGAAGTTTGAAAGGGATATGTGGGGGTTCTAAATCAATTATTTCACATTCTCTGAATTTTTGTATTCACCATTAATGTAGTGTTAGAACAGATTGTGCCTTGGGAATTTTACGATATATTAGAAATAATAAGCTTTGTAATAATTATATAATTCATCTTGAAAAATTACAGTGCTAGATAATATATTATTGCAACCATATATTATCTAGTCTTGCTTGACTAGACCAGAACCAATAAATTATTTTCAATCCCATATCTTTGCCTGTGAATGGAAATGTTTCATTTGCTTAGTTCTTACTAATCTATAGATTTGAGACACTTAAGTGCCATTGTACAAATAAGACCATAGAATCTTTTTTATTCCAATGATTATTTATTCCTTCTGGTAAATTGCTGTAAATAACTACTAATTTCTGACTTAGTTATAGCACCATTCATTGGGAAACAACTTTGCATATCACTAAGTTATTCTAAACTTCTAATAAAATTGTTTTTAGTCTTTCTGTAAAAATACACCTAGAGAATAATTTCCACAAAACTTTGCTTTCTTTTTTTCTAAGCAGTGCTGGTAATTGGTTATTCAGGACCCTGAGTATGGATATATGGTGATAAATGTGAAGATTGGAAACATCGTGTTTTCTTAGTCTACTGAAAAGAAGAGGACTAAGATGAAATAAAGATTTTTGTAAATTTATTTCTTGTGAAAAACAAATTCAAAGAGATAAATGTAATTCCAAATATACTTATGCCTAATCTGGGCTAGAGAGCCAGCAGCTGCTTCAGGGCTGCTGCACAGGTTCCAAGAAGCTCTGACCACCCCTTTTGCAGTCCTAAATAATATTTGCATGATTCAGACACCAATTTACAGGAAAAGAAGCCAGCGCTCTTGGCAGTATTAAGATGTGCAGTAAGAATATTACTGTAATGTTTATAGCTTTTTCTTTGATGACCTAGATAGCCCCTAGCCCAAGTGACATCCTGGGCCTACTGGATTCCTATGTTACCTGATAATTAAGGTCCAATTATAAGAATTCCTTTATCCTTAGAGAAATGTAGGACCTACGGGAAAGGACCTTCCTTCTGAACATATTTACGTATGGCAATAAAGTTAAAAGAACTTAAAATGCAGACATAAATTTAAAAAATATATTGGCAAGGAATGACAACAGAGCAGCATGGGGCTTGGTGAAGTGACCTTCAAGAGAAAGGGCCCAGTTTCTCTGGGTAGTCAGTCCCATCGTGCTGGCTTCTGTTTGGGGAACTGGGTTTAGTTTATGAAAATTCAAAGGTTCAGGGCTGGAGCTCTCTCATTTCTTTACTTTTCCTGTTTGTTCATTTGTTTGTTCACTTTTAATTATTCAGTAGTTTTCGTACTACTTTATAATCTTTTGAAAGCCCTTTGTTCCTTCCCTAATTTTACACTCAATAATTTAAGGATATCATATCACCTTCTCCTTAAAACTTGAAATTTAGATTTGGAACTCAGGAAACTTAATTCATTATTTCAAATATTCATCATATTATATTCATTACAAAAATAAGAGATGAGTCAGCAAATGTTCATTTCTCTGTCTCCAAAGAGAGAATGTTTTTTTCCCCTCTCTTTATTACTCCTGTCTCTTTTTTCTCTCTTTCCCTTCTTGTCAGAGATGTATCTTTTTCTTATAAAAGGAGATATCAGAAAAATTTCCCTAGATGAGAACCTGCAGGAGAAGTGCAATTTTTTGTTGAGTACAGGAACCTTGTGCAAATACTTTTTTTATTATTATATCTTTTGGGAGGTATAAGGGTGTTTTGAAAGTTTGATAGTGTGTGAGCTTTGTCAGAACTTTGCACTTTCCTGCTATGAATTGGAAGATGGATTGGGTACCCACAAGCATTGAAAACAGGGGAACTGCTTGGACCTGTGCTTGTCAGTCAGGTGGGATCATAGACACAAGCTACATAAGCTGTGTCACCAACATGTATCAAATGTGGGTAAGTAGATATATATAGTGGAATACCATTCAACCATAAAAAAGAAGGAAGTCCTGCCATTTGCAACAACCTGGCTGGGTTTTGAGGGCATTATGCTACAAGAAATAAGTCAGACAGAGAAAGATAAATACCATATGACCTCACTTACATGTGGAATCTAAAAACAAAACAAAAACAAATTCTTAGAAAAAGGGGTTAACTTCACGGTTACCAGAGGCAGAGGGTTGGGGGTAGGGGGATGGGATGAAGGTGGTTAAAAGGTACAAACTTCCAGTTATCAGATAAATAAGTACTGGGGATGTAATGTACAACATGATGACTACAGTTAACACCGTTGTATGGCCTGTTTGAAAGTTGCTAAGAGAGTAAATCCTCAAAGTTCTCAAGACAAGGAAAAAGTTTCTTTCTCTTTTTCTTTCTGTAACTATATGAGAAGGATATTAACTAAACTTATTGTGGCAATCATTTTACAATATATGTATGTGAAGTTGTTTACAGTACACCTTAAACATATACAGAGCTCTATGTCAATTATATCTTAATAAAAGTGAAAAAAATCGTGGGTAAGTGATAGACAGGAAGATGAAGAGATCCTGTATCAGACGAGGAAAGACATAAGTGATGTGCAGAGAGACACAACTTTCTTTTCCACTCTACGAAGCAGCGCTTCACCTAACCGGCCTGCTCTGTTTATCACTCTGCTGGTCTGTGGTCCAGCCTCAGTCCATCAGGCTGTTGTCGGGGAGTCAATCAGCGCTTGCTGTGTGCTGAATGACTATTCTTACCTGAGGCCGGGGAAAGGTAAGGTTAGCATTGTCTTGGCACTAGGAAGTGCAGGAAAGCTCCAATAACCTCCTTCTTTTTCCTAAATCACCTTCCGGTCTCTGGCTAATGCCTGCCATCATACAAGAGCTCCAGTGCTTAAGTGATGAGTCCAAAATCCAAACTCAACGAGTCACTTCTCTGTTAGATGTCTCAACGGCTCCTGCTTGCTCATGGGATAAATGTCAAACTCCTGACATGGACTATGAGGGCGTTTTCATTTGCCTGTATTTTTGGTCTCACCTGCAGTCACTGTCTAGCAACCCAGGTATCTTCTGGCCATAACCACTCATCTTATCTGGAGATGCTGTTCTCTCTGAGGAACTGCTTTTTTCTCAGCTCAAGAGTAATTTCCCATGTACCCCTGCCCCCAGTGTCTGCAGTTACCAGTAACTCCTTCTTTGTGAATCAACTCATCCATTACCTCTTTGCTGAAGTTTTTCTGACTCGCTCCTTATTTTCATATGTACAGCCTGTAATCCTCTTTCCTCTGTACTTCCAGTTTTTTCATGACCTGCTGTATGTCTACAATGGATGGAGCTCCGTGAGACTCAGAGCAAGCACAGTGCCTGTCTTGTTGTCATCATGTCACTAGTATTTTGCACAGGGCCCGGTACATAATAAGATCTTAACACATTTTGGTTGAATGAATAAATGATGAAAAAATACTAAATGCTAATATGAGGTGCTATTGGAATTAGGGTAAAATTATACCTTTATTTAATTTGAGTAAAAAATAACAATATGTTGTGTTTTGTCTAAAGCACCATTATTTCCAGAAAAATTGCAATCTGATAACATTTGAAAAACACTGGTCTAGGCAGGAGAGTAGGAGGCCTAGTCTGTGAGGTCACTCCTTTGAGATGAGAAATAGATGCATGTGAAGATGAGGAACATAAGGCTGGTGTCCATCTCCCTGTCTATTCCTCCTTGATGTCTTCTTCAAGGGCTATGGCTACATCTGACCTGGTTCTTTGGACCTCAGTGCCTACCACAGTACCTAGTACAGAGTGGGTGTTCATTAAATATTTGTCGAATAAAAAAATAAAGATAACACACATTCTAATTAGACATGAAAAAAAAATCCTTGTCTTTAACAAGCTTATGCTTCAATAGATAGCAGTCACTACCTGATGTCAGGGTTTGTCAATCTCAGCACGTTTGTTGAAGAGATAATATTTCAATATTGCAACACACACCAGATATGCCTTCTGGTATAGGGTTAATGTTCAGAGGTATTGCTATAAATCAGTCTTTAGCTATCTTTTTCTTCAACAATTCTCTCCTCCCTCTCACCCCAGATTCTTTGCGCATCCCACCCCAACTTTCATCAGGTGCATTTTCTCATCTGTGCTCCCTTCCTGCCTGTGAAACTCTTAAATGTGGCCAGATTTCTCGCTCCCAAAAAAAATTTATGAAAAACTTATGGATGGGCCAGAAACTAGGATCTTCATACCTAGTGCTGAACTTTGAGGCTCCCTTGGGTTCTAGAATGTTTCTGATTTATACTGGTCTGTCCAAATTTTGACTCATTGTCTTGTCATAATTTATACATCTCCATCCTCCTAATTTCAGGCTATCCAGCTAGTTTCAACATTAGCTACCATGATTCTAATACAACCTCCAGATCTATGTAATTATATAATGCCTCACTGTTCCCTCTTCCAGCTCTCAGTGAAGAGGTTTCCTTGCTGTAGATTTGTGATCTAGATGCTCATGGCCTCAGGACTGACAGAAGAAAAAGATGGGATAAGGCTCACTGCCACAATCTCAACACCATCAGGGGCTTTGACTGGGATGGATTCTCTTAGAGTCCAGAATTATCCCTCTCTTGCTGCATTTACGGCTGAACAAATAGGCATACCTGGCTTTGGAACCAACATTCACAAACACGTGGACTTAGTATTTCTTTCCAAATAAGAAAGTTTCCTTAAGATGACTCATCACTTCTCGGAGAGAGCTCTGGGAAAGAGTTCTGGTGGAAAGATGGGTGTGAGTCCCAGGGCCCTGAAAGATTGATGTATCTTCTTTGTGCCTCTGACTACCATCTTTTAACCTTTTTGGTTCTTACAGTTTAATAAACTTTTCTTGAGTGTCTACCATGAACCAGATGCTGTGGACATCAACATGAATAAGACATAAGTCTGTATCTCTGAATCTCATATGGAGAGACAAGTGGACTTGGAGTTTCAACATAATGTGGTGAGTGTGCAGTGACACCAGTGAGTGGAAGCTGGTATAGAAACACAAGGAAGAGCCGTTTTGTCTAACTCAATGGTTCTCAAATGTTGGTGTGCACCAGAATCACTCAGAGGGCTGACTAAAGCACTACTGGGCCTGGGGCCACAGGTCTGATTCAGTAGGTCTGGGGTTGAACCCATGAGTTTGCATTTCTAACAAAATACTCAGGTAATACTCCTGCTGCTGGTGCAGGAACCCCACTTTGAGGACTTAGGGGTACTGAGGAAGGCTTTCTGGAGAGGGTGATGCTAAGCAAATTTAAAAGGATAAATTAAGCGCCAAGGGAGAGAATTTCAAGAAAGGAAAGAGTAAGCACAAAGATACAGTGGAATCGTGCACAGGATGTAACAGTGTTTCTGGAGAACACAAAGAGCAGGAGCTGAGGCAGAGGGTTTGGACGCAAGAGAAATTTAGTAAATCAGTAAGCTGTGGGACTTTTTTTCCTCTGGCAACCAGTGCTGGAGTGGTTACCCCAGCATTTCAGATTTGTACCAATCTGAAAAGAATCACACAAATGCCAAAAATTGTGGGTAATTCTTCCCTCCCAGTCAGAGATGGCCTTATGTAATGGATGTCTAAAAGGTGAGAGTTCGTGAGAATATTTTAAGCAGGCTGGAAAAACTTGGGTGTACAATGATTACAGCCTACATGAACATGAAGTGGAAATTCAGTCATGTTCTATATAGTACCTGTCAAAAGCAGAGGTTTAAAGATGCTTGTTTGGTAGAATTCAAGAAGTCTACTTTATTGAATGTCAGTAGGAACCTAAAGCATACTTTTGTAACTATTGTTTGCCATTTCCAGTTATACATCAAACAGAAGTTAAAGTAAAATCCAATAAAATCCAGTCCAGAAAATCCTTTTAACTTTTTTTAGATTAAATATGTGTAATTAACTACTGCTTATAAATAAAATTGGAGCTTCCATTTATATAAAGAGAGAAAAACTCTGGTGCTATCAATGGAGTAATGGTTTTTGTTTGAGCTTTTATTTGCATTAATATTTATAATAAAATACATCATGCAAAAATCATATACTGAAAATAGGCATAATTTAAAGAATATTAATAATATGAATCCTATTATCCACTTTAGAACATGGCTAGTATCTTTGAGACATCCAATATACTTCTCCCCAATCAAATCCCCCCATTCTGCCCAGAGGTAACTACTAGCTTTACTTTTCTTTTAATAATTTCCTTCATTTTCATGACAGCTTTGTCACATGTGTATTCAAAACCATATATTTTTTTAGTTCTGCCTTTTTGAAACGTAAATAAATGGAACATTACTATGTGTGTTCTTAGGTCCCTTGCACTTTTTGCTTAACATAAGGTTGTTGAGAATTGGCTACATAGACATGCATAGCTGTAGGTCCTTCATTCTCATGGCTGTAGGATATTCCATCGTACGAACAATCACAATGCATTTGTCCAGCTGCCTTTAATGAACACTAGGTGGTTTCCAGTTATGTGTGTGTTTCATCACAAGCAATGCTATTATGAGCATCGAGCATGCCTGGCTGAGTTGTGAGGTATCTGTATGTTCAGCTTTATTAGGTAATATTAATTTGTTTTTGAAATCACTCGTTACAAATTGTTCATTTTCTCTGGAAGCAGAGGAGAGTTCCTTTTCTTTGTCTTTTGGCAAGCTTTTTATTTTTTTGTCAAATCGGAAAGGTGTTAAATTGTTGTCTTTAAATCAGCATTTCCCTGATTAATAATGAAGATCATTTCATTTGCATTTAAATCTTTATTCATGTTTTCTTTTCTGTAAAAATCTCTGTTCACGTCTAGATTTAGGTTGAGTACTTATTGATTCATAGGATTTTAAAAAAGCCTAGACACTCATCCTTTGTCAGTTATATCTGTTCTAAATATTTTCTCTCAGCTGTGGCTTTTTTATCTATGTATTTTGGGGCATCTTTTGATCTACAGGATTTCTCATGTTTCATATAGTTAAAGGTGTTGAACTCTTCCTTTACGATTTGTGCTTTTTAAGCATAAGCTACAGAACTATTTTAGATTTCCTTCTAAAAGTTTTTAGGTTTCATGTTTTTCCTTTCACTTTTAAGTCTTTACTACCTTTGAAATTTATGTTTGTGTGTGTGGAGATGTGTGATATAAAGGATCCATTAACATATGTCTAATATGAGCAATCAGTTGTTTCTACACCACACCTAGTGATCTGCAATTTTGGCTCTATCTTCATATACATGTTTCTCTGTTTCTGGAGTCTTCTAAGTCTCATTGATCTATTAGTCTATCCGAACGTCAGTCACTACCACACTTTATCAGTTACTATGGTTTCAAAGTGAAGTGATATTGCTCAAGGCAATTCCCCACGCCTGTTATTCTTTTCCAGGAACATATCAGATATTTAAATCCTTTTATCATCCATATATATTTTAGAGCTTGGCTTTTCAAATTCTGTTAAAACCAGGTTGAAATTCTATTGAGGAGTTCTTTGAATCTGCAGATAATTTGGGAAAAATTGGCATTTTTGCCATGTTGAGTTTCCACAACTATGAACATAGTATTTTTTTCTATTTATTTAGATTTTTAAATATCTTTAATTTATGTCTTATAATTCTTTTTTTGAAACATACATATCATTCCAAAAAACTTTTCTTAGGTTCCTTATATTTTGTTGCAACAATATATGGTATCTTTTTTTAAACTCAATTTTGAGGCATTTATCCTTTGTGTATACAAATGCAATAGACATTTCTACATGTCAGATACTATATGTCTGACAAATTTCTTAATCTATTTTTATTTATTCTTGCTATTTGTTGATGAAGTTGATTGGATTTACTATGTAGAGAATCATATATTCTGTGACGAAAAACAATACTGTTCCTTCCTTCCTAATCTCTTTGTTTCTTTTACTAGTTTTACTGTGCTGACCATGACCGCTAACATTTACGTGTAGTAGGATGCTCAGTATGAACTGTTGCTAGATATCCATGATCAAGTCTATCAGTGAGGATGACCTCAGGTATTAAAACAAACAACTTCAAAATTTAATAGGTTTAAACATAGGAGTTTCTTTCTTGCCCTGTGACAGCCAGTTGCGTTTGCTAGTTGTGGTGGCGGGTGCTCAGCTGCACAGAGTCATTCAGTCACTCCCACCTTGTGGGACTTAATCCTTAGAGTCCAGTCAATTTAGTTAAACGGATGGAGAAAGAGGTTCTTATGGTCCAACCCCGGAAATAGTGCACATCTCTTCCTCTTGCAGCCTAATGACCAGAATTCTGTCACATGATTACATCCAGCTGCGAGGGAGGCTACAGAGGTAATCTTGTTCTGTGCTTGGATAAGAGGACCAAGGATGCCACAAAGCCCTAGCAATATCTGTTGTGGCAATTTAAGGAAGTTGCGTTCTGTTCTTGGTTTGCTTTTTGCATCTATTTAGATAATCATGTAGTTTTTGTCTTTTCATATGCTAGTTTGAAAAATTACTCTAATGCACTTTCTAATATTAGAAGCAATTTTATGTTTATGGAATAAACCCACTTAGATATATTATGAGGCAAGTGTGATAACCACTACACTATGGAAACCACCACTAAACCCACTTAAACATATTGTTTTTAAAATTGTTTAAATAGAAATGCATTTCTGCATTTTATTTGCTAACGTTTTGTTTGGAATTTTTGTGTCTATATTCAGGAGTTTGTTTGGCCAATAATATTCTTTTCTCATTAATATCTGTGTTCGATTTTGTTACCAAGAATAAATTAGACTCACAGAATTATCTGAGGATTACTTCATCTCTTAGTACTTTCACGATGAAGCTTATCCAATTTTTGAATTATCTATTCCTTGATTATGAGACAGAATTCATAAGATTCTTGAATGTTTAGTAGAATTTATCAAGAAAATTCTCTAGGCCTATTTCTTCTTGTGTCATAGTTGGTGATTCATATTTTTCTAGGAATTTGCTCATTTGCCCTAAGCCTTTGCATTTGTTGCAAAATGTTGCATATAATAAATTCTCATTTGTCTTTGTAATCTCTGCTGTGTCTGTAGTTATAGCTTTCTTGCATCTCTGATATTCTTTTGGGGATAACTCTCTTTCTCTCTATATCTCTCTTAGTTATTTTTTTTCATAATTCTTACTAGAAGTTTATTTTATTTTGTTTTTAAAAGAATTACCTTTGATACTCATTTATCTCTATTGTGTGTTTTTTAAAAAATTTCGTTACTTTTGACTCAGGTATTTTCTTCTGTTTGCTATCTTTGGATTTATTCTTCAATTTGTCCATGCTTCTTAATTTGGATGTTTTTGCCAATTATTTTCACATTGTCTTATTTTCTAATATATTACATTATAATATTGATTACCTAATATATTAATATCTAGTTAATTTATTATATTCTGATATACTGTATATTTATATACTATATATAATTTTCAATATAGTAATTATCTAATATAATATCCAATATCTAATATAATATTATTTTATATTACCTTTGGAAAGCTTTATCATTTTACCTTTCTTAATTCTGCTATCCAGCAGGAATGTATTTTAGATTATAACGTGAAGTAAGATTTACGATTCATTCTTTTCAATATGGATATTCAGTTAAAACTAGTTTATCTTTAAGCTTGTCTTTTCTCTACTCTCCTGGAGTGCCACTTTTTCATACATTAAATACCCATGTTATATGTGGACCTCCCTCTGAACTCTCTGTTCCGTTCCATTTCCATTTGCATTTCTTTGCACCAAACCATGCCATTTTAATTCCTATACCTTTATAATGAGACTTTCTATCCAGTAGAGTAAGTTCTCCAAATCAGTTCTTCCTCAGCATTGTTTGAGCACTATTTGATCCCTTGTCTTTTCACAAAAAATGTTAAAAGCAGCCTATCAAATTTTTACAAAGAACTCTCAAAAGGATTTTTAAAAGTCCTGTCTAATTACATATAGTAAAATTCACAGATCTAAGTGTACATGTCAAAGGGTTTTGACAAATTTATTCACCCTGGTCATTACCGTAACCAGCACCCCAAATCTTCTCTCACCCTAGAGACTTCCCTTGTGGTCCTTTCTGGTCCTGCTGTCTGGAAACTCCTGCTGCTTCGGCTATAGACTCATTATTGAACATCTCCAGAAATGTCAATTTTTTATTTTTTAACTTAGAGAGGAGACAGATTGCTTGTGTTCCTCGGTAGATTCAGAATTTGATTTTCAACAGATCTCATCCTCTCGGTTTGCTCGAGGCATTCATAGGATTTATGACTTACTGGTAGGATGGCTGGGAAAGCACTTTGTGCTTAGACTATCCCTTTCTTCACCAAAGCTCAAAGGGCTGCCTCTCTATAGTACTTTCCATCTTCAAAGCTTCCCACAACTCATTATCTTCCCTCTCCCACCCCTGGGGCTGGACACGATGCTTCTCCTCCAAGGAAAGTCTTTTTGTAGAACGCTGGTTGGTCCTGAATAGCTCACGTCTAAAATCCCTGCGGTCTGTACCCTCATTGTTCCACTCTTTGTAAATTGAAACAGTCTCTCAGTAAAATCCTTGGGTATCTTTTGCCTTTTATTATATTTTTTATCTTTCCTGGCAGCTAATTAAATTTTTCCTAAAGACCCCCAGACGTGGTGAGATGAGCATGTCTTGACTTCCAGAGTAATTATATGGATTTTCAGTGTAGCAAAAATAGATATAAATATGTGTATTGGATCCATTTATATTTCTATATGGTCCTATAAAAATGTTTTCCATTGAGCAATACGACACAAGTATTTAAAATCTTACTGCTTTTATTTTATATAATTTTTTTTAGTTTTCCTTTCAACTTAAATATTTAAGATTTGAGGACCTGATATTTTTAAAGAGACGCTCAAAGATGTATAAAGTGAACAGGAGATAAATGATGTGAACTCTAACCTTCACTTCCAAAGTGCCTATCTGCCTGACACGAGTGAGAATTTCGACACGTGAGCTCGTATCACACAAGACTTTTCCCAAGATGCACTTCTTCCTCACAACAGATAACTCAGAACTTATGTAGAATCTTTGAGTACAGAAAAGGATATTTATTATGCTGAAGGTAGAGACCAACTGTTCTTATTGTTGCTGTTGGAGATAGAAATAGGGAATAAAACACTTTTGGAGCAAGAGCAAATGAAAGGAAGAAAATGTGGCATTCAAAGTCTGGAACTGGCTATAGATTGTGGAAGTGGGGTCCTTTTAATATTTTGGGGGAAATGTTTATATATATGTATATATACACATATCTTCTTTGGTAAATTCCAGGGATCAGAAAAGATTGGTATTAATTTTAAGTCAGAGAATCTCAATTTCAGAGTACAAGAGATTCTAATACAGTGTGTTTAGCACAGGATGCTAGAATCTGCATGTTCAAGACAATTACAGGCTAAGACTGAAGAAGGTAGTCATGATCCACATATTGGTAAATAGACCTTCTGGTGATATCTGTGTAGGGGCGGGGGGCAGTGGCTGTGTTCAGATGTTAAAGAGACAAGATAGATTTCCTTCTTTTGGTGATTGCACGTAAAACACATTCAAACACACACACGGGGAGAGAGAGAGAGAGAGAGTTTGCCTGCCGTTCCTGCAGCATATCATTTTCTGGGCTAATCTTCCTAAAGCCTACATTTGGGTAACTATGATGGCTGCCGATTGTGAAAGTAGCATCCTCATCCTCTAAGCCATTCAGATACTCTGTCTTGTTCTGTTAAAGTACTCTTTTGATATTGGGGCAAAGGAAAATCACATCCATAATGTATATTGAGCCCTGTGAAAGATATTACCAATGAATGTAAGCAGTGACAGTTGCATGCTTCTTTTACCTCCATATCAAACATACTTATATTTCAAATGCAAAAGTTGGAAGAAAGAATATATTGCATGTAAACCAATTTTTAGTAGCTTGCAGATGTTCTTCCTCTTTTCTTATCCTGCCTCCATCACTCACACAACACATTGCCTATCTTAAAGCTGTCTTTGGCTTTAAAGCATTAAGCAACTTGCAGAAGAAAGTATAAACTTTATTTATGCCATTTTTTAATATGCTACTCTAGAGTGTTGATTTCCCTTAATATATCAGAATGGGAATCACACCTGTGAATACAGATGGCTGAAGATAGAGCAGAACCCAAATACTCACGCACTCTCCTGCATCACCCAAGTACTCTCCTCAGAGTAAAAGCAAGATAACTTATTAGAGTAAATGTGGTAATGCAAAGAAATGCATATGTTTTGAATGATCATATTCATGTAAGATTAATATAATTTAACCTCCCATTTTAATATGGGAAAGATGGGGAGAAAGAAAAGTTAGGAACAACCCCAATGAATGCAATCTCTCCTTTGGCAATTGATGGGTGTTCCTGCCACTTGATATCACAACATGTAAAAATGTGGGGGCCCAGGACACTCAGAAAGTGACAATGATTACGTGATCCAAACTATGTACAAACTCCAGCTTAAAGGGAAACACTCTAACAGACCAGGTAAAACGGAAAATAACTGTAACATGTTTAATCCACCCAAGCCACTCCTGCCTAGACAAGATCGTCAAGATTCATAGTGAGGAAAATTTAAAAAGCTCAAGTCAAAGCTTCTGAAATCCACTCATCGTCCGCTCAACTCATACTGAATGTAAAATCAGAAAGCCACAGGAGTCAGAGAGAATTGAGAAAAATATATCCAGTTGGTTATAAGTTTTGGCTGTAAAATGAGGATTTAGAGGAAATTGAAAATTTAAATGTGATTCAGTGAGCAGCGAACATATGATACACACAGTATGCTTGTCTCTGGAGCATCACAAGCAAATTGGGTAAAATGCACACGCTCTTCTTAAGTAAAAGTACAGTTGTCCATCACAGAAAAATAAGGCAAAGTGCTCATCTGTCCCTGGGGTGTTTCTATTTATGTTTTTTGTGTAATGAGTTGTAATTGTGCCAGCAGCTATCTTCACATTTTGGGATTATTGGCCAAGCCACACAAAAGCCTTTCAGGTTGGTTTTTCCAACCACTGAGAAGCTTATACGGTATTTCAACTGAAGCCACTTTGCAAAGTCTTTGTGCCACAGCTGCTCCCTACCCCTCATTGACTCTGGTCCCCTCAGATGTGTAGAAAGAGATGAAAACAATAGTCACATCAAATTCGCCTTTGAAGTTGATTTCATGGAGAACAATTCTGCTCCTGAAGATAAGTAAATGAGCTGAAACTCTTCCTATAGCAGCTATTGGTATTCAGGTAAATTATTTCCTGTATGTTTTAATAAAAAATATTGAAAATGACTGAACTTAGTATGGGTTAAGGACTATGGGGATAAAAAAGCAATAAAATACCTTTCCTGACTTCATGGATCTTACAATATAGTGAGAAAAATGCAAATTGTGAATTCTAAAGCATGGTGGGCTTTAAGATAGCTGTGAAGAGTATTATAATGGAATTAGTTACAAGGTGCTGATAATAAAAAATAAGTGGGAACCGAGGCTTAGGGTAGGTTTTATCAAGGAGTGATATAGAATTTTCAAAAGACTATAAATAATATTGGTGCTTAGATGAATTGAAAAAAGGAAAACATTTTTGGAAGGAAAAAAGGATGAGCAAAAACAGTAATATATTGGTTTTAAGAAGAATGACCATGGATTTGAGATGGCTGACATTTTGAGTGCAGCATGAAGAGCAACATACAGTAGAAATGTGGGCTGAGTGGAAATAGAGGCTGGTGTCAATCTGTGAGGAGGCTTAGATATCATGCTGATGAGTCTTGATTTTCAGATGGTGTGAGCAAACCTGTGTTTTAGAAGCAGAGTGGCATGTACATAATAGAGGTTCCAATTTGGGGACAAAGTTATGAGGTGTGGAAGTAATCAGAATGAGAATCTCTGAAGGCCAATAGTAGGAAAACAATAGTGATAATGGAAAAGGTGAAAATATTATGGAGATGGAATAAGAAGGACTTGTCAACCAAGTGGTTGTAACAAAATGGAAAAAAAGTCGTTCATTGAGATTCTAGGAATCCAGGAAAAGGCACACTGGTCTAGCTGGGCTACTCCTCAAGAAGAAGCAGTAAGAGTGTCTCTAGGGTGTGGAAGCTGAATGTGGAGAAGTTGGCACTCCCAGCATATGGGCTGTACAAGGGGCCAAGTTAGAAGAGAGAATGTCAACAGGGTATGGAAGCTGGTTGGTGCTGGATATGGTCTCCCCTGCATGGCACTCCCAAACCCTCAGGAAAATTACTGTATTCACAAGATTGCTGATTTGAACAGATTTTTTGGGTGAGTGGGATTAGATAAATAATATGTTGAATGCCTCACTCATTTTAAATACTCCATCCATATTAGTCTTTTTTTAAATGACTTCTTCCCACTCTCATTACTGAAGAGCTCAAGAGAATATAAAGCAGTGTAGAATAAAATCAAAATGTTGTCTGGAGAATAACAGAGTTGAGAATGCCTGAAGAAGTATGCTTTGTAATCAAAATGAAGAATTCGGAGATATTTGACTATGTGAATTGATAGAAAAGAATTCAGGTTATGTTCACCTCGATATGCTAGATGTGGAGAAGTCCCATTTGACTTCTGAGTTATTTAGATGTGAGGAGTAAGGAACAAGATGACTATGAAGATAACTCAGGTGTTTAGAGTCAGTTCCTGGGAAAAAGATGATTCAGCTTAATAAAAGCGGAAAGATTAGATAAAGGTGTTGAAGCAAGAAGAGGAATATGTTGAGCTCAAAGTGCTGGCGAGACATTAAAAGAAGTCCAGGAGTACCAATCTGGAACTCCAGTTAGAAGCTGTGGCTGACAGTGTGTACTTGTAAATCATTAGCAGAGAAGTGTCAAATAACACTGAGGGAAGGGGGGAGAAAGACAGATGGTGGAGGACAGACTGTTGTAATTCATCCAACAAATATTTATCGAACAAACGACATGTATTGGGAACTTCTCTCTGTGCCAGAGATACAGCAATGAACAAAGTAGACCAACTCCCCTTTTTTTTCCATGAGGAATGTGGCTGGTGTGAAAGTGGGATGAAGAAGATGATTTGGTAAGAGGAGAGAGTGATAGGAGATGGAGAGTAGAAATTGTTAGTAAGAAAGGGTAGGTACAAGAAAAAGTAGCAATAGGAAAAAGCACTAGGCTTAGAGTCAAGCAGAACAGTTAAATTACATCTTACTCACTGTATAGAAAGTATGATCTTCATCAAGTTACTGAGTCTCAGTTTTCTAATGTGCATAAGGGGAATTATAATTATTTTATTGTGAGGACTAGATAAATCAAACATGTTGAGTGCTGCACTCATTGTAAACACTCCATCCATATTATTCTTTCTTTTTAATGGCTTCCTCCCACCCTCATTACTGAGGAACACGAAAGAAAATAGACACTTGTACATCTCTATATCTCTTGGACTAGTACAATAGCTTCCTACTGCTCACAGCCTAAATTCTAAACTTCCCCTTGTGGCCAAGAAGGATGTGGATATGGCTCTTTTCAGCCCCCCTTCCTTTGCCTCTCTCTGTGTGTGTTCTAGTGACACTGGTCTTCATGTGGCAACTTCAATATTGTCATTCCCATTTGGAATGCTCTTTTGTCCTCTCAAATTCACTGTTCACTGGCTAGTTAATTCAGATTTCAACTTCACTTCCTCAGGAAGTCCTGACTTCCTGGACACTATCAGGCCAGACAGCTGTTTTCTCTCTCAGGGCCCAATTCTCCTTTGTAGCACATTTTACACATTTGCTGTAAGTAAATAATTAACAGTGTAATTAGTAGATAGATGTCTACATCCCCCAGTAGGATGTAAGCTCCAGAACTGTCTGTGCCCAAGTTAGCTTGATGCATGGTCATAAAACAGATGCTCAGTGTGCACCTGTTGCATTTGTGAATGAATGGCACAAGGTAGATGCCCAGTAAATGACTGTTGAATAAATGAATGAAAACATGAGTAGCACATCAGGATAATGCCATTGTAAATAAACGCTAGGTTCTATCTCTAATGGGAAGCAGAGGGTACATTAGAAAAATGAATATACGTTCTTTACAATATTGACCTCAGGGTCTAGGATAGATAATCCCTTTTAATACTTTTGTATGTGTCTATCACTCATGAACTTTTCTAAACATTTAAAAATTTTTTAATGTGTTTAGGTTCTACTAAGTCTTACACAGATATTATTATAGAAATGTACTTCATTTCTGACATAATATTTACTTTATTTGCAACAACTTACTGTCTTAAACTTCAAGGTTTTCTTCTTCCTCTACTGCAATTCAGAATTTCTGGTCTTAGCTAATAGCCCTATCAGTCTTTATTTTTCTGGATGGAAGATTCTGACACTGAGAACCTGAGTCTGGCTTAGTGTTTTGTACGTGGTAGAGGCTTTTATATTTTCATTTGACTGACTGGCTCACCTCTTCCTTGGGCTTTGCTCTTCCTTTTGCATATTTATGATATGTTCTTGGAGGTGCAAAATGATACACAATGTGCCTTTTAGTATTCACAGTACCTGAGGGTAGGAGGATAATTTCTTATTAATCTAAAGTCTTCTCTGATGAGATCCTGGGTTGGACCCTTCCTATGCCAGGTAATTGCAAATGACTATCATACGTGGTCACACTAAATACTTTCAAAACACGAAATAAATCAGTGATTTTAAAATAGTTCACCATAATAAAATATACTACAAAGTCAAATAAGTGAATTTTTATGATTAGTCTATAATGTGAATAGAATGTGGCTTAAAATCCAATAGGCCTGGGCCAAAATTCTGATTTTGCCATTTATTAGTTATGTGACTTTGGTTAAGACACATTTCATGGGCTTCCGCTTCATTTTCTCTAGAAGTAGGCTATATCTAGTCTATCCCATTGCTGTGGGGATTAAATGACAAGTGAAGACTTAGCAGCAGTGGGGACAATTTCTCAGGAAATGGTACTTTGCTTCTTTTCTTTTTTTTCCTTTCAAACAAGAGTATCTATTTCAGAGTACTCTTTTCTTTCATCTGTTTTCTGTTCCTTCACCTCTTTTCTTGCCATTTTAATTCCAAGTTAAAGTCTTTGTAAACCTATCATAATTTTGCGAATTATCTTTGTAATATTTAAGTAACCATGTGACTTTACCTTCTAGGACAGTAATATCTCTATAGAACTTCTATTGATGACCTCATGTGGCAATTAGTTATTAAAAATTAAATTTCTTTATTAATGAATTTCTATTGAACTATTAAATTAGAAATGGCTAAAACAGAAGGGTTGGGCCATGAAAAACAGGGAGTAATCAGAGTTCTAGAAGCATTTCTGAAGGAAGAATGCTTTTATACCTGTGGGCCTGGGGGAAGGGTGGTGGTGGTGGGTGTGATCTGAGGTTGCAGATAGGGAAATCAATCACCCATCGAAAATAGTGTTAGTGGAATATGTTGAGCTAACAGTTCATCAGAGTTACTCGGGGTAAGCTTCCTTCTTTATATTTGTACTATTGGTGTTCACAACAGTGGCTGGCACTTGCCAGGTACTCAATGTAAGTTTGTTGAACTTGACTCAAATTTATTACAGTTCTCTACTACTAACTCTTCTTTATGTATCTTTGTTTTTTAAGTTGATTGATGTTCTCTTTTAAAAAATAGAATTATTTTTAAATAATAAGCAGCTGAGATTAGATATATTTTGCATAATCTTTCCAAGTAATTACCAATTCTACGTATGCTTAAGAATCAAGACATTGAATTCACATCCCCAGAGTAAACACACTTCTATTTCTACTTCCTTTGGCCACAGATGAAATGCTTTCACCAATTAAACGTCAAAACATACCCCTTTGGGGCTGGCCCCGTGGCCGAGTGGTTAACTTCATGTGCTCCGCTGCAGGCGGCCCAGTGTTTTGTTGGTTCGAATCCTGGGCGCGGACATGGCACTGCTTATCAAACCACGCTGAGGCAGCGTCTCACATGCCACAACTAGGTGGACCCACAACGAAGAATATACAACTATGTAACGGGGGGCTTTGGGGAGAAAAAGGAAAAAAATAAAATCATTAAAAACCAAAAACACACAAAAAAACAAAAAAAAATACCCCTTAGTCTAAGCACTGATGGGTTTGGTGCAACAAGAAGAGTTGATTTGTCAGACTAAAATTAAGTGGTTTGATGAACTGATCCAAATGCCAGTGAGGAAAGAGAGTAGGTCCTTGATGTGTGAGCAGTGCATCCATGATCCCAGATTGGTGGAAATGTCTGTAGACCACACAACAAGCATAACCTCAGCAACAGCAATAACAACACTAACAATGATCCCCTACTCTAGACAACAACAGCATCTACAAGAACGACAACACAGCCCTGTGAACAATTATAATGGTAAACATTGTGCTAATTGCTTTGCAGGCATTTTCTCATTCAATCCTCCCAATAATTCTTTAAGCTAAGTAATATTATTAACTTGAATTAAAGATTAGGAAACTGAGGCTTAGCTAACACATCACTAAACTTGTTCAAAAACATCTTCGTATGTACTCCACTTTCATTACCTGAGGAGCAGTAATATTTCCAATAAACTGGGATCAATGAGCTAATGATTTAACTTACTGTATTAATTGAAGTCAATTTTTTTATTGAGTTATTGATAGGTTACAATCTTGTGAAATTTCAGTTGTACATTAATGTTTGTCAGTCATCTTGTAGGTGCACCACTTCACCCTTTGTGCCCATCCCCCACCCCACCTTCCCCCTGGTATCCACTAAACTGTTCTTAGTCCATAATTTTAAATTCCTCATATGAGTGGAGTCATACACAGATTATCCTTCTCTCGCTGGCTTATTTCACTTAACATAATTCTCTCAAGGTCCATCCATGTTATTGCAAATGGAATGATTGTGTTCTGTTTTGCAGCTGAGTAGTATTCCATTGTATATATGTACCACATCTTCTTTATCCATTTGTCTGCTGGACACTTAGGTTGCTTCCACGTCTTGGCTATTGTAAACAGTGCTGCAATAAACATTGGGGTGCATAGGACTTTTGGGATTGCTGACTTCAAGCTCTTTGGATAAATACCCAGTAGTGGGATGACTGGATCGTATGGTAGTTCTATTTTTAATTTTTTGAGGAATCTCCATACTGTTTTCCATAGTGGCTGCACCAGTTTGCATTCCCACCAGCAGTGTATGAGGGTTCCTTTTTCTCCACAACCTCTCCAACATTTTTTGCTATTAGTTTTAGATATTTAATTGAAGTCTTAATTTAATTAATGAGTGTCTCTACCTAATCAGCAGTGGTTACAATGAAAAAGAGTGGCATGAGACTAAATGGTGGTGGGTGCTGAGACCTCTGAAAGTATACGGGAAAGCAGCCAAATGCATGAATCTAGAATTAGAGTTTGGTGTTAAGATGACGTTAGGAAGGAGAGGCTATGTCTAGAATATTAAAAACCTTAATTATGGAGTTTTGCAATGACTGGATCTATTTTGCCATCTTTATATGCTCAGTGACTAGCCCAGTATCTGGAACTTAAGAGTAACTCAATATCTCCTCATTGCACTGAATCAAATTTAATTAATTCCTCTGTTATAATCACTCCACTATATATAGTTACAGATTTTGCAGTCACATACTCATTTGTAAAACATGGAATTTATTTTATTTTCCTATAGTATCTTAATTTTTATCTACAGTCCCCATTCTGCCTAATAGCAAAATATTTAATTTAGTTACTTTCAAGAAAAATCAGTCAAATTCAGTGATTCCTCCTAATAATTTCAGACTTAAAAATTACACAAAGATATTATTTTCTCTTTTATACTTTCTTGGGTTTATTTTTTCACATGTGTATGGGGATAAGGCAACAGTTACAGGTTCACAAATACAAGGCAGATTTTTTTCCTCCAGACTTAGACTTCAGAAAAGGGAAAGTTGTCTTACTTTGCATCACTTACAAATTCTCTTATAGTATAGTCTCTCTCTCTCTCTCTCTCCCTCCCTCTCCTGTTTCTCTCTTTCTCTTTTTCTCTCTCTTTTCTAATTTTAGTGGCATAGTACTAAGTAGGGGGTGTGGAGACAACTAAGTATGACATTAACAATTTTCGATGCTTATGGAGATCACCTGACAGGGTTCATAAAGAAATAGGCAAATTAATTTAATACTGATCTATCTTAGTTTCTTGGGAGTATTACCTTATAATAGTTAGTGGTCAGTATAAGTAAGCTTTTAAAAAATATCCTTGAAAAACAAAAATGTAAATGATTATATTGAAGAGACCAAATTTATACAATTGTAGGATAGTAAAGAAGCAACTATTCTAAAGTTTTACAGAAGGATACTAACGACTTGGGATAAGATTTTTATCTCCAGGGACAACAGGGCTGCACAAGATTTAAAATGTGGTATTTCAAATGACTTAGTTGGAAGTGAGGGTGATGTGGCCTGGAACACAATATTAGATTCCTAACAAAATGGTGATGTGCCACCAGAGGTCATCACTCAAGTCAAGATGCATGTTGAGAAGGTGAATAAACTGTTTCATGAAGTATGAGAATGGAAAATCACTATGCATGATTTTAGCTGCATGTGTAATTGATGAATTAAATATTTGTCTCAGTGGATATTTGGTGATTTCTTCTATCTAAGCTTAAATTTACATGTTCAAGTTGACCAAAATGCATTTTAAAAAATGATCTCATTGGGAAAACAGGAAAATTGCCTCATTGTTGGGATCATCTTGTGTTTGGGCATTTAAGACGCTTCTCAGCAGGTGCTGGTGTGCACTGACTCTCTGCTGAGAAGTAGAATTAGAGAGCTGTGGTTTAGAGCTGCTACCATTCTTCATGTGAGCATTTGCTGATATCTCTGTCTCTCTGTCTTCCAAATACTTTGTCCAGACCAGCATCTTCAGCAGACCCCTCCACATACTCCTTTCTGTGTTCTGATCCTCTTTGCTAACTTCACTCAAACTGGGTGAACTTCAGGCTGATTTCCCAAGTTGCTGCTGGGTCATGGAAGGCTACTTGTCTTGTGATGGAAGTTGTCTCTGAGCTGATATGCCTTCTCAGAATTCAATGTGGAAAGCTCAGTGTAAGCCTCCTTTACCATCAGAATCTCAAATTGATGGAGGCTTTCATGCTGTTTCCCTCATAACTTCAATCTGAGGAGGGGCCAAGATCCAACCAGCCCTGTCTCAGTCCATCGAGCTCTACCTTCCTATGTTAACTCCCGTTCCTTTGCCCCAGTTCCAGAAAACACATCCTTTTTGATGCATCTTTTCTTCAGTCCCTCTTGTCTTATTACTTTCTGATATCTAAGACTCAATCTTAGCATGCTAAAAAAGGATTCACTACATATACATGTTTGCTGGTGTGATGTAAATAGAAGTACACCTGTGCTTGCAAAGAAAATTAAAACTCAATTGATTCAAGCCTCTAAATCTAGCTAACTATCAGTTTGGAGAAGTTACTGGAGAAAGAGGAACAAGTTAAAGATACCGCAAAGAAGCAATCAGCCACGTCCGGAATGCGCTGAACACTCTCAGATAAATGACCCAGTTTTTTCGTACACATATATGACTTAAAAGGGAAAGAAAGTTTGCCAGAGATTAAAAGAGACTTAAGAGTCATCTAAATGCAATATGTGAGCCTTGTTTGGATCCTGAATTAAACAAAGCAACTTGAAAAAACATTTTTGAGGCAATCAGGAAAATTTGGACATGGATTGAGCATTAAAAAATAGTTAGAAATTGTTACTAATTTCATAGGTATGATAATGGCATTGTATTTATATCAACAACAAGAAACAAAACAGCAACAATAAAATCACTATGTGAAAATATTTCCAGAAGAAATACATATCTGGGATTTGCTTTAAAATAACAAGACAAAAAAGTGTCAGATAAAACATGACATAGATTGGCAGATGTATCTAATTGTTGAAGCTGAGTGATGTCTACAGGAGGATCATTTTTATATGCTTTGTTTTTGTAAATAGTAAACATGAAAACAATAAAACCCCAAATCCAAAAATTTGACAGCTGTGTCTCAATTCTAGATTAACTCCTTCCAACACAACCTCTCAACATGACTACCAGTATTCTGTGGAATCAGGGGCTGTGGGGATTAACGATGCAGGAAAACAAAGATAACGATGAAAAGCTCAAAATTAATCCCACCACAAGTGATTTTTAAAATTCCTTTCAATTAAAATAAAACAAATTTGAAGATTTTATGAAGTATGATTAAATATGTCACATTAGCAATTTACAGTTTGTCAGGTGTCTGTAAATGTTCTTGTGATTAATTTCATAAACACATACTTAAAATATTACTGGATTCATGTAGTTATTTGGTCACTATATATGCTCTCAATTAATCAATAGTCAAATAAAACTAGTATCACAGGGAGATTCACAACGTTTTTATTTTAAAAGGAATTCTCATGCTTGAAAAGGTTGGGATCCACTTATGTAGACAAAGGCAATGGTTTGACAGAAGTTTTTTTTACTTCCACCCCAGGAGTTTTGACCCCAAGATCAAGAGAACTTTAGAAACCAATGTCAGCTTTCGGGCTGGTGTCTGCAGTGATCTTCTGTGCTCCGCGCCTGGACCTGTTAGCCTTTCTGTTTGCATTTCTGCACCGAAGGCAGCCAGCTTGAAGGGCCTCCTCAGTGTTCTTCGACCTGCCCACGGCGGGGCCTGAATCCCTGAGGATGGAGAGGGTGTTCTTTGAACTAAGATAATCCTGCTGCTCTTGTTGCACCACAAGCAGAGAGGGCCGGTGAGGAGCTTTGTGCGACCTGCTATCCTGGGAACACTTTGAGCCTCTTTCCCTGGCTTTGCCCTTTGGCTGTTCTTAGAAGCAGCTTCCTTCCTATTCTCTCTGTGGGCTGCAAGATGAATACGTTCAAGAGAAACTCTGCTCTGGGATGGATTCCCTTCATTGCCTGAACTCCAGTTAACTAGTGGGCCTCCACGGGGTTGTTTCTTTTCTGCATCGTGTGCATGTGCCTGTGTGGCTTTTTTGCCATTGGGTGCCTATTTAAACATTGGACACAACAAATTTGATCGCCCCAAGAGCAATCAGTTAGGAGCTTCAGGTGGAGGAAGGGAGAGGATTCAGAATTCACTGCAAACTGGTTAGAAAAGCATGAAATTCAGACTCAAGAAATCCTGCTTCTATTTTCATTTCCCCATTATTCTTTTGTGTGACTTAGGAAAAATAGCTGGCCTCGCAAAAGTTAAAACTAAAATAAAGTAAAATAAAACAAGGTAAATTAAAGTAAAATAAAATAAAATCATGCATACATGCACACTGGCTACTCATTCTATTAGAAATATTGGATGAAGAGCTTAAAACCAAATCAAAACAAAAACAAGAAAGGAGAGATGTGAATGCAATATTATTTTAAGGGCAAGAGTTGTTTGAGAAAAGAAAATCTTCCTTATAAGAATTGTGTCTAATTACACAGGGCTATGGATACAGATGACATTTGACATTGGCTGAAAAGTTGCTTAATTATTCATTTCCTGACAGTAACATTTGTTTGTTGACATTCAGATCTTCATCCAAAAGACAAGAGCAAAGACATTTTAAAAAATTATAGTTAAGCGTGCCAGATATTTAGCTGGGTTTATTTCTCCATATTTTCTTTTAAAGATTTTATTTTTTTCCTTTTTCTCCCCAAAGCCCCCTGGTACATAGTTGTATATTCTTCGTCGTGGGTTGTTCTAGTTGTGGCATGTGGGACACTGCCTCAGCGTGATTGCATGAGCGGTGCCATGTCTGAGCCCAGGATTCAAACCAACGAAACACTGGGCCGCCTGCAGCGGAGCGCGTGAGCTTAACCACTCGGCCACAGGGCCAGCCCCCTATTTCTCCATATTTTCTAATGTCTGCAACGATTTTATTTCCTAACAACAGGAACCGTTCCCGGATAATACTTGGAAAAAGTAAACTGAAAAACTTGATTTTATGTGGCAGAACTTTGCTTCTTTCATGGGGCCCGCTTGATCCCATATCTACACAAATTATAAAATGATGTTCAATGGCTAGTGAATTGGCTTGATTAAAGAAACAGAGAATCTGAAATTCTGCACCTTTCCATTTCAGATTTGGACTGAAGTGCCATCAGTCCTAATAGATTCATTTTGCTTCTTTCATTTTCTTATTCTGACTGTACAGTGTAGCAGTTTCCACAATGGATTGCATGGGCCTCCATGTGACTTTTGACTCTGGCTCCATGAACACTTCATTATGGATGCCTTCTGCCCTTGATTTAGTGCTTTGATATTTAATTACCGTGGTTTTAAAATAATTTCTGTGACAACTCCTCTTCTTCATGTCTTCCTACCTAATGCCCTCTCTGATTGCCCAAATTGATGTAATCATAATTTAGGCCATGACTTTAATAATCAGGGAATATCTTGGTGCTCTAATATTTGCCCTTCACCCAAAAGGCATGCCAAGCTCTGTTGGCACCGAGCTCAGTGAGCCCTGTGGTTCCCATAGGTCGGTCCTCTGATGCCAGGTCGCTGATGCAGAAAGCCTCAGCCTCCAGGGATGATGATAATCAACTCCGAAGCACCAGGCAGCTGCTCTATGCAGTGGATTTAATTCACGTTGCATAGTAATGCTCATACAACGAGGTCCCTGGGGACATGTTACGATGCAGGACTATTCACAGAAGCTTATTGCTTTTCTCATCAGCTTCTAAGGCTGCTTATGAATTCTGCGTGGGCTTCTCTTTCCCCACAGGACAGCATTTGCATAAAAAACAAACCGTTGAATAAACAAGACTTCCTCAGTTATCATTCCTTTTAACCCTTGCACATGGAAGGTTGACCAGTGTGCCTTTAGATGCAGTTTACATCTTGCATATACCTGAGCTCATGGCTCAACCTGCTGAGCTGCCTCACAAACTTGTGGTTTCTCTTGCCCAAAAGGAAGCCCTGGCCCTGAAAAATGAATTGAAGTGAAAACAAGCAGTTCCGCCTCTTCCTCTTATCTCCTCAGTGCTGGAGAATGATTTTCTATACCTGCACCAAATGATGCCATCGCATTATTCCAATACTTTTGGACACTACTGGACGTGGTTAATTGTGGTTAAATGTTGCAGAAAGAGACCAGAACCAAGCTGTGTGTTCTGCCTATTTTCTTACCAATGCGCACAGTGAATCCCCCATGAAACAAACAGCTTCCCGTGGGATGTGATTTCCAAGGGAACCAGGAATGCTCTCTCCAACCAAAAATCACCGACTCTACTACACAAGGCAAGAGGAAGTGTGCGTAAAATGAGCAGGATGGCTTTGGAATCATACAGACCTGGATTCAAATACCACATTAATTATCTGCTGATTAGATATGGGAATTTAGGAAGTTCTTAGATTATTTCTCTTATCTGTTATGAAAAATTATTCATTTTTTAAGTTTTATTGGATTTAAAAACTACAAACGAAAGCTGTGACTGTTGTCACAATTCTGGACACTACAAATTTCACAAAGAAAATACATGACAGTCACTGCAATAACCCTTTTCATCTGGGCCCCCACCCTAAAACACACACAGACGTAGCCAATATTATGTACTATACTTTATACATTATATATTATATATATTATAACCTTCTTTGTGCTTCTAAGCTGATGTATAAATAAGCGAAAGCATATATATCTTTTCTTTTTTTTCTGACAAAACTGGATCGTCTATCATGATATCAAGAGGTGACACACACTCTTTCTAACCCACTTTCTAAACTTAACATTCATATCTCTCCCAGGAACACTTCTGTTTTAACAGCTCTGAAATGTTACAAAATCTAGATGTTCTGTAATTTATTCAAATAACTACTTATTTATGAAAAATCAAATTTTCATCCTTTTTACCACTAAAAAAAGTGCTGAAACAAATGTTCTTATAGTTACATTCTCAAGTCCTAGTGCTTCTTTTCTGTATGGTAAATTTTTAACAATTCAAATGCTGAGTTCAAAGATGCATTCATTTTAATATTTTTGTTCATTGTCAGATTACCTTCCAAAATTTAGTAGTGATCTACACACCCATCAGGAAGATATGAGAGAATCTATTTTCCCACATGCTTGCCAACTCCAGCTGTTATCAATCTTTCTAAGTTTTGCCAGTTTGATGGTTAAAAATGGAATCTTGCTTTGTTTGAATTTGCATTTCCAAAAATCTAAAGTGTGTGGTGAGATCGTTCACAGAGAGGTGCTCAATGAATCAGAGTGATTAGCAAGAACTCATGTTTAGAATACAATGTTCCCAAGAAAGTAAACATACCTGCTCAGATTATTTGTTGAGTTTTAGGAGATGCTAAGTGGTCATGAGAAAGGTAGATTTCATAGAGTGGAGAAGCCACCTATATAGATGTCATTGGGGCAAGTTGGGGGATATTTCCTTTCACAATATTCCAGCCCAGCCGGCAACATGAGAGAAATTCACACCCTGGACGATACCTTTGGCCTGCTCTCTGATCACAGATTGGTCAGCCCATTCACACTCAGTTTTCAACAACTAATTTGACATCAGTGGACCAGAGTCATGTTGTGAACTTTGTGTTGCAAATCCAAAGGTGGTATTTAAAAAAATAAAATCACTTCATGTACTTCCTATGCTTTCCATGCTGATTTACGAATGATTCATATATGAAAGAAATGAAAACAGTGAGTTGACATCCCCAGAATAAAAGCACAGCCTTTCTCATGGACCACAGATGCGCTGCTGACACACAGTTCAGGCTCACAGCACACATGTTATCCTAAGCACATGTGGATTTGGTTCAATGAGGAAAGATGATTTGCCAGATTGCAGCTCAGAGGTCAGATGAACTCTTTCAAACTGTAATGAGAAATGCACATGCCCTCATTTGATATATGTTAGCAATAAAATATTGTGAATTCCAAGATTTACAGGGCAAATGACAATAGGAACAGGAAAATGTACTGAGCACTTATTTGGGCCAGGTACATATCTAAATTTTTTTAAATAAAGTACATCATCTTATCCTCATTCCAACATCATGAATTGCAGATGATCATTGCCCCCATTTTACAGACAAGGCAAGGACAGCTTAAGTCACTTACCACGGCTAACAGAATTAGTAAGTAGAAGAGTATTGTTTGAACCCAGGTAGTCTGAATTTGAGACCATGTGCTTCTCTGCCTGTTAACTGGTCCACATCCACCAACTAGTGAGTAATAAAGATATGATCATCCCTCTTGCAGTAAAACCACTAAAGGTTAAGTGAATTGCCTAATAACCAAGAGCAGCAAAGCTGCTTAAGGTGGCAATGCTTAATTAGTGTCATTCACGAAATCCATGAATTAATTTTGTAGCCCAGTGTCAATGGTCAGGATTAAAATTTAAAGTCACTTCTTGTCATGAGACCTCCTTACTGTTTCCACTGAGTATCAAATTAGGAAAGAAACTGCATCAGTTGTTTTAACAGAGATAATGTAATACAAGGGTTTGTTAACAAGTTAATAGTGACCTGAAAATGCTCAAAGGGGCATAGAAGTATCATAGAGAAAGTAACTGCAGGAAGAAACTATGGAGGTTAGGATCTTGGAGGAGGAGACCCGCAGAACTGGAGGGGGGCCAGACCCCAAGGAGGGGTGCCTGCTGGCAAGTGCTGGTGTCTCTCCAGCATTGTGAGGCTGGTTTTGGGATATGGAGAAAACTGCAAACAAGAACCCACAGCTGCTACCCACTGCCAGGGTAAAGAACAATTGCTGCAGTGAGATGCATAGGAAAAGGGAGCAAGCAGCAATATACAACCATTTTCTCCCTCCTCCAGCCTTCCTGTCACTCTCAAGAGCCCCTATTGACATAGACTAACAGGGACCCAGGTGACAAAGCAGAAATGAGGTTTGCAGAGTTCCGGCTCCAACACGGCAACGCTGAGTTTGAAGCTGAGAGACAAATGCTTAATATCCAGCCCATTCCACCCGTTCAACCACTTGACATCTTTCCAGATCCTTCTACACATATTTGAACTTCCAAACAATGACAAAAATAACTTTATGCCTCCAGCTAACAGGATGCAACTTCTTTCTTACAAAGATTTTCTAACCTCTCCCTAAAAGGAGGAGAAAAAGAAGAAATTTATCAGTAGAAAAATATTTGAAACATTATTTTATATACATATGTATATGTAGTCTTAGTCCATTTGGGCTGCTATAACACATTACCATAGACTGGATACTGTGAGGGTCCACTTCCTGGCTTGTAGATTTGTAGATGGCTATCTTCTCATTGTATCCTCCCATGATGGAGAGCAGAGAGAGGTGGCAAGCTCTCCTGTCTCTTCTTACAAGGACACTAATCCCATTCATGAGAGCTCCACCCTCATAACTTATTCAGTTCCCCAAGTTCTTGCTTCCTAATACCACCACACTGGGTGTTAGGATTTCAGCATATGAGTGTGGGAGGGACACAATCAATCCATAGCAATACTGACGTGGAAATATTCGGGTGTGAATGGGTAGACTAATCTTGTTGATCCAGACAGTTTGTGAAAAAGATTAGTGGTAAGAAGATTGACTGGCTCTCTTGAAGGGCATTTTAAGGACTTTGATTTTGACTCTATAAGTAGTAGGGGAATAAAGAAGCTATTTGGATCAAGGATAGTCATATGAAAATAAACTTTTACACAATGATAATTTCAGGGGCAGTGTGCAGGATTTCGTGCCACCAGCACAATAATCCAGGTGTGAAATGACATGGCACTGGCCTTGGGAGATGGCAGTAGGAAACAAAGCCAGTGTGGTTATGAGCTTCATTGCAACCTCTGCAATTGGCTCATGTGGAAGGAAAGAAGCTGAGGCTAGATGACCTCACCTTATGAAGGGGCCCATAGGTTTGCTGAGGACTAAAGATGATGGACAGCATTCTAAATTGTCTGCTTCAAAGAGGTGTGGGAATACTAGGGAAATATCAATGAGAATAAAACTGTAAGGCACCTGATCAGTCCATGGATACCAGCATAGTCCAGGCTACGATCTTTTTTCGTCTAGATTACTACAATAGCTTCATCACCAGTTCCCCTCCTTTGCCTCTGCACCCCTGCAGCCTGAGTAATGTTCCATCTTTCCAAACATCACTTAGACCACAGTTCTCCCTTTCTCAGCTTTGTTCAATGTCTTCTCACTGCCCTCAGAATTAAATAAAGATTTATCACCGTATCCTGCATGTTCTTGCCTGATCTGGCCCCTGTTCACATATCTTGTCTCTCTTCTTTCTAACAACTCCTGCTACATTGACCAATTGACCATTTCAATTTTCTTGATCACTCCATGCTCTTCTCTGCTCTAGGGATTTGACCATGCTGTTCCTGTTGTTGGAATGCTTTTTCAATTGGCCTTTCTTCAACTGCCCAACCCTTAGAGGCCTTTCCTAACTTTTGCTAAACTCTACTAGTCCCTTTCTTAAAACCTCATTCTTTCTTTTATAGATTTTTACACAATTTTGAACCGTGACAGGTCTCATTACAGAACTTTCCTTCCCTTTTACCTGAATCTGCCGATAAGGCCAGACACAGCCCAACTTCCTGTTCTTTGTCTCATGATTGATTAGCTAAGATCAAAACTGTTTGTTACAAGTGATTAGCTAAGATTAGAACTACTCATTTTAAACTAATTTTCCTGGGGCCAGTCCAGTGGCACAGCAGTTAAGTTTGCATGTTCTGCTTCAGCGGCCCATGGTTAGCTGGTTCCAATCCCAGGTGCGGATATGACACTGCTTATCAAGCCATGCTGTAGTAGGCATCCTACATATAAAGTAGAGGAAGATGGGCACAGATGTTAGCTCAGGGTCAGTCTTCCTCAGCAAAAAGAGGAGGATTGGCAGCAGATTTTGCTCAGGGCTAATCTTCCTCAAAAACATAAATAAATAAATAATTTTCCTGAAAGTAGCTATCCGCAGAGAAAAACGTTTCCTGTTAGATAACTGACTGCAACGTCCCCTGCGTACAGAACAACCCCAACTGTAGGCTGCCCCGTGAGCAACTTGTTTACCCCTCCTGATAGAAGTCTAGGGCAAAACCACCTTGCTGATGTACTCCAGTCTTTGGATGCGATATGTTCTCTCTACTAAAATAACCTGACCAAAATCAATCTCCTTACTTGTCTGGTTTTGTCTTTGATGGTTATATATTTACTGATGTGTTTTCTTATTTGAGATGTGTTCTTTCTGACATCTCTTTGCTCCTCGTATAGTAGACTCTAAGCTTTACGAGGGAAGGCACCCTGCTTTTTGCTTACCACAGTAATATCAATGCTTCTCACGTGCCTGACCATAGAAGACACTTTATAAACATGATTAAATAGATAAATGAATGTAAAAGCATCAGATGTCTCCATGAAGTGATAAGTGGTATCACACAAGTAAGTGACCAGGAGTGTAGACAACACTATCTGACTCCCAGGAAGGGAGGTCGCAGGGCAGGGTAGATTGTTAGGGCATCATCCTGGAGGCCTGGAGTTCAGGTGAGGACTTCAGTCCTAGCAGACGATCTAGAGTACAGATCAGGAACTTTGGCCCAAGTCCAGACCAATAGGTACCCCCCAGAAATAGGAAGAATAGGCTACAGCAAAAAGATACAGAGGCTTAAGCTGGAAGCTAAATCTTCTACAGCAGCAAGAAAAGCTCTAACAAACAAGTTTATGAATCTGCTTATATTGTTCGATTGGCAGCCTTGGTCTAGTTTGGCTCAGGGCATTCAGGGTAAAGCTGTTGGTCTTATATCAGAGCATAAATGGGGAAACATACATAGTTAAAACAGAAAATGAAGAACAGAAGGAAAAATATAACCTCAGGCATAATCCAAGGAATAAAAACATGCTTCTTCACCTGTGAGTTTGGAAAAGACTGGGAAAGATTGAGCGGAGGGAAACGGGCATTCTTATGCACAGCTTGGTGAAGGGTACGTTGCGGCAACTCTTCGTGAGGTCAGTTGGCAAGTACAAGCCGCCTAAAACACTCATTCATTTGAAACGATATGGTTTCTAGGAATGTGCCATGAAGATATATGCATACTCAAAGACTATTTCTAAATATCATAATTACAACTCCAAGTATACTAAAAATTTTAAAACCACTTAATATTCAACAATTATAAAATAGTTAAGTTAGGCGCATCTGTAGATGATGGTATATTGTTTAAGGTTATGCTTGCTGCTCTGACAATAAACCCCAAATCTCAGGGGCCGGCCCAGTGGCACAGCAGTTAAGTTCACATGTTCTGTTTCTCGGAGGCCCAGGGGTCGCTGGTTCGGATCCCAGGTGCAGACATTGCACCACTTGGCACGCCATGCTGTGCTAGGCGTCCCACATATAAAGTAGAGGAAGATAGGCATGGATGTTAGCTCAGGGCCCGGCTTCCTCAGCATAAAAGAGGAGCACCAGCAGTAGTTAGCTCAGGGCTAATCTTCCTCAAAAAAATAAAAAATAAACCCCAAATCTCAGCGGCTTAATAGAGGAGAGGGCATTTCTGCCTCACATAATGTGTAACAGTCGGTGAAGGAGGAGCTAAGGAATCTACTCCATGTAGTTATTCAAGGACCCAAGCTGATGGAAGCCCTGCCACTCACAACATGTGGTTTCCTGGTAAACCTTGGAATTCACTTCAAACTGGCAGAAAGGAGAAGAAGAAAGAGTAGAAGTTTGTGGAGGAGGTTCTTATGTGCTAGAACAGAAATGGTGTATAGCACTTATGTACATATTTCACCAGCCAAAATGCAGTCACATGACACAATTTAGATGTGAGAAAGACTGTCCTTCTTGGGGATTCTACGTTATGAAAGAGAAGTGTGCTTCTTTAATGAGGAGCTAGGCAGCTGTTTCTGCCACAAGTGCATAATTACACAGCCATAAAATCACGTTACCAAAGAATATTTAATGATGTGTGAAAAATTAGTATGATTCCAATTGTACAAAAACAACAAACAAACGAGCAAGTTTTTCCAAAAGTGGTAGAGAGCATGGAACTTCAAAGAAATTAATCAAGATAATAACGGAGACTTTCTCTGGATAGTGGGATGACAAATAATGTTTATTTATTTTCTCATGTTTCTCTATGCTTTCTTTACTTTCTATAATTAAAAATGTTAATATTATAATCAGATTGTGAAAAATTATAAAACGAAGGAGGAAAGAAAGAGAGGATTTACTAGACTCTTTGCGTCTTGTCAAATGTCATTGGAAAGCTCACAAATTTAGGTCATGTTTCCCGCTTTCCAAGAGTGTTTAGTCCTAGATAGACATGATTCACAGATGGAAAATAATTGGAGAATTATATGAGAAAATTTAATCATGTTAATTTATTTAACTTAATTTTTTCTAAGCAGTTTTTGAAAATGTAATAATCTGCCAAAACTACGCTGAGGCAAAGGGTGTTTGTCTGGGCAGCGCACAGCGAGCACTTCCTTAGGGTGTTAAGTGATGGTGAGACAGCATCTTTCTTTTCTTGATTAGGAGTACAAGGATTCCTTAAGCTTCCCTGAAGAGCTATGGGCGCTGTCCAGAGTTCTTGGAGTACAGACAGTGGCCATTTCCAGCACAATTTGAAGGACTTTCCATAATTTAAAGTCATATCTCCAGTTTCAAGTCAGCAAAGTACAAGCTAGAGTCTATTTCTTTGCTTTTTCCCAAATATCCCTTTGAAACTTACCTCTCCTAAACAATTTTGGATCTTTCATTTTGTAGTAACCTGGAGAGCACGTCTCAGGAAGTGACTGATGTTGGTGCCATAGGATAACTATGTGAGTTTTATTGTCTGTGGTTGTTACATATTTGGCCAAATGATTTGCCTTGTAGTATCCTGAAAATCAAATGTAATACTGAGTGATATTTGTGATGGTTCTGCTGCTATGCTTTCTTTTTGGGAAATGAATTTTACTTCTTTTCAATTTTTCAAGCAGCACCTCATGATTTTCATTCTACATTATATGATAATATTCTCTTTGTTCTTGGAGAAATTAAAGGAAAAAATACATTTCGAGATAAAGACTTAAAGATGCGAAACCTAATCACTGTGAATGATTAACCAAATGTTTTTGCTATTAATATCTAGTCTCAAATTAGATTCTTAGTAATGATCAGTTTATGCAGCTGTAAAGGTACAAGGAAATGTAGAGTAGGGTAAAAAAAACCCTTCCTTCTTATAGACTGTTTTCCTTATTTCCCAATGTTTCTCTTTTCATGAAAAAACACATTTTGAATGCTAAAATATTTTCAATGGAAAATTAAAATTAAGCATACAGGGTCCCCTGTAGCACCTCTATCTGTCTAAATAGCCAGGTAGTGTTTGATCAATACAGTACTTACGTTTCTCAACCGAATCTAGGTGGGTGGTGTTTATAATTCCAATGGTATCAGATTCCAAGATGTTGTGACAAATGATAGAAAGAAATCAGTTCGTTTATATAAATTATCCAGGCATAAATTATATAAATTAGCCACATATAAAGCAAGCATTGGGATGATTTTTAAAATTTATCATCTAAACGTTGGTAGTATGCACAGGAAATTCACTATGATTTATGTTTAAGGAAAATTTGGATTTTTTGCATCATTACCATACTAATAAGAAAAGCATAAGTTCTTAAGATAAACTTCTTGGAGAAAGCATTTATTTTAATTGTTTCAAGCTGCTAGACCCTCGTCCTGGATTTCTCGATGTTTAAAGCATGCATAACTACTTACCTAGTGGCTCCAGCCTCGTGTGTATGTAAGTTTATGTGTGTGTTGGGGAAAATGTTATCTATAGTGTGTGTGTATGTATTATAATATCCTATATTTATATATCTAGTGTGTATATATATAATATATATGTGTATACAAAATATGTAATAAATACATAATATGTTTAAATATAGTATCATATAATATAATACAAATATAGATATAATAAATACAGTATTATTTATTTCTGGCTCAGCTTTGAAGAAACTTCTTTCCCTTTAAATTCCCCCAGCAAATTCTGAGAATTCCCCAGGGCATGTCTTCTGTGTGCTCCATGGGCCAGCCATCTGGGGGATTCCATGGCATATACTATTGTTCCTCGTCTCTTGCTCTGGCTTACTGTGGTGATGTCTACCATAGCTGTAATACCTAGTGTAACAGTCATGGAGTTAATACCTTGAAAGGTGCCACTATTGCTGTTGCCTGCCAAGTACCAGCACAGCTGCATCTGGCGCTTACCCATTTCTGGAGCAAAGTTCTGCATTCCCAGTATCAAATGAGCAGGTGTGCGCCACAAATACTTGTACGCCCTACACTGCTATTTCTGTCAGTCATCCCTGCAGAAAATTTTGGCACAAATTCTTTGTGAACAGTTATTTTTATATTTAATTATTCTTCATGGAATATTCTTGATCTCAGGCATGTGTCCTGGGGGCTGGGGCAGAAGAAGTGACCGACAGCGCCGTGTTCACAATTACTGCTCTGCACTGATGCAGGTCCATGGTCCTTGAACCACAGCTGCAGACTTGATTTCTTCTTCCCTCGCAGTGGGTCTTTTCTAAGTTGTTCCATGATCTTTCATGAAACTAGAGCCCTAAAAGACTTACCCTATGTCTCCCAAACATATACAGACATGGCTGAATCCTAAAATGGGGAAAGTTTTACCTCAAGCTGGGATCCTGTTACAAATATTTATGTCACAATAAGTCAAAAAAGAGACTTTGCAAGTCTAACTAAGTGGAAAACTTCAGATGAAGAGAGATTGTGTTCACTGCTGTTGTAACGAGTATTTGAGGAATAGTTGTTGTAAGCTAGGTAGAGCATTTGATATCTCTATTTTAAAAGGGGAGGGTGACTCTAGCAGCTTGCGAAAATGAAAAACATTAGTAGGGTCAACTCAAGGAAGATGGTAACTCTCCATCCTGCAATCCTGAAAATGTCTTATAAGAAGAGTAAAGGCTGGGAAATCACCTGGAACAAACTTATCAGGAAACTGAAGACACTACCTGATCAACTCAAGTTCACTTCATCCTGCATGCTGGATGTAATTAGAAAGAAGGTGGAGTGATATATGAGTGAGGATTCTTAATAAGAAAGCATATGAAATTAGAGGATAAATGCTACTTAAAATCTGAAGATCAAAGCAAGAAAAGGCCTGACCTGGGCAGAAGAGCCTATGTGGACCCTATTATGCATGTTCCTGCCTTACTCTTCCATGCACACCTCCTTCCATGCATATAACCCTGTAGGTTGGTTGGAGAAGTTCAGGATAAATAAGCTCTGACAGCGTATCATGGCGGGGCAAAGGGTCTCATGTGACTGGGGAAAACTAGAGTTACTGAGGAATTCTCAGAAGGACAGAGGCTCTTGGGATAGTTTACCTTGCATGCCGTCTGTGAGTTAAGCAGCTCATGTAGCATTACTAGAGATAAAGAGCGATATTCTTAAATGATATGTGTCAATCCAAAATAAAGACATAGTGAAAATGAACTGGCACGTATCCAAGAATATAGCTCGAATTACATAAAATGGAAGAAAACAGAAATAAAAGGGAAAATAGACAAAACCTCAATCATAGAGGCACACTTTTACATACTCTCCCAGAAACTTACAGAACTAGCTGACAAATAGAAATTACTAAGGGCATAGAAGATATAAAAAACACAATAAACAAAAGTTGACCTAATCAATATATTTTGAATGATACAACCAACAACGGAAAAAATATCCCAAGTGTTTAATGTACATATGGAATATTTACAAAATTGATCATTGGCTAATTCACTAAGTAAACCATAAGAAAATTCAAAAGAATTGAAAGAATTTAGGTTATGTTCTCTTATCTCATTGGAATTAAACTAGAAATCTATAACAAACAATGATTAGAAAATGTCCATATATTTTGAAATTAAGCAATACGTTTAAAAAGAACCCATGGATCATAGGGAAATCCTAAGAAAATAGAAAAAAATTATTTTGAAATGAATGAGTATAAAGTTGTAACATATAAAAATTTGTGGAATATTGCTGAATCAGGCCTTACAGGGAAGTTTCTAAACTAAGATGCATGTTAGAAAAGCAGAATGGCTAAACAATCAGAGTCTAACTCTCTAAAAACATTGAAAAAAAGAGGGGGAAATTAAAATGAAGTAAAAGGAAGTAAATAATATTTATGAGGAGAAATCCACAAAGCCTGAAGATCACTTCTTAAAAAAGAGGTTGATAAACCACTGGTGACATCAATCAAGAAAAAGAGAGAAAAGAGCATGAGAAGAGGTACAAAGAGCAAATATCATGAGGGAAAAGTGGTGCATTGAAACAGATCCCCAAAACATTAAATATTTACTGTTATAATATGAACAACTCTTATGTCAATAAATTGGAAAATATAGATATAATGTACAATTTCCTAGGGGAAAACAATACAAGTTATCAAATTTGACACAGAATAAATTGAAATCTTAATTATTTGATATGTAGTGAATAAAAGGAATTCATAATTTAAAAACTTTCCCATTTAAAACAAAAACAAAATAAACATCCCAGGCATAGATAATTTCTATGGCAAATTATTTCTAACATCAAGGGAGAAAAGGACAGGAATATCATACAAAGTCTTCCTTTACACAAAGGGAAGACTAATTTTATTTTATGAAGCCAAGATAACACTGAATATATATATATACAATATATACATATAATATTATACAGAAATATTGCACAAATAATACATAATTATACATAAATAATGAAATACATATTAATATAATATTATAATATAATATTATATATATTATAGATGTATGTGAAAGATATTACAGGAAGGGGAAAACAATGTCACTTTCATTTATTACCATGAATGTCATTTTTTTTTTACCTCAAATCTTAGCCAACAGAATCCAGTGATATGCAAAAAGGTAAAATACATCACAGTCAAGGTGGGTTATTTCGGATCTGTAAGATTAACATTTGAAAATGTAATCAATGTAGTCCATCGAAATAATTGAATAAAGAAGAAAAATCATATAGCCATCTCAAAAGATGAAGAGAGAACTCAACATCCATTCAGGAGTAAAAGAGAAAAATTCTTAGATAACTATTTATGAAGGGCTGTGCTTAAACTCTAAAACACCTATAGCACCCATCATACCTCATGCTGAGTGGTGAGGTAGAGAATGAGAAACATATGCTTATTATGAGCACTTGTACTCAATATTTTACTTAATCTCCCAACCAGCTCAATAAAGTTAGAAAAATTTAGAAAAATAAAAGAAAAAGAAATAAAAACATAAAAGAATTGGAAAAGAAGAAAGAAACTGCTACTATTTGCAGACAATGATATTGTATGTGAAAAATTCCAGGAGAATCTACTGACTATTAACACTAATGAGTAAATTTGTCAAATTTGCTGGATGTAATATTAATGTACATTAATGTACAAATTTCAAAACAAAATTGCACAAGGATGTATCTTGTTCCACTAGATGATTCAATGTTATTAAGGCTACAATTTTATGTCACCTGGAAGCATCTTGTCTCCAATACTATGGTATATTGAGCTATATCTGAAAGTTCATCCTTGTCGGTTTCTGAGGGTGTAGAGCGTGGGTCCCATCATCTTAAACTTCCAGGACTGGGGTGTCTCCCTAGGTCAGGCCCAAGATACTAATGCCTTCTTCTCTTCCTGACTTCTGATACAAATTGAGAGTTCCCAGAATTTTTCATTCTTAACCCGTTTCTCTTCCCAAAAACTTCATGATGGAAATTATATACTTTCTGGTATGTTTTAAATTCTTGTAGTATTTAATTATTCTTTTATATCTAATTCATTTTCTGACATTGGGATTTGTACAGCTAAGTGAGCAAGTACTCATGCAGCCCTGGTTACAAATCCCACCTGAGTATTTTTTAACAGCACGATTTTGAGAAACTCACTGAGCTTCAATTTTCTCATTTCAAAATAAAAATAGTAATGCTTACTTAGTAACTTACAGTAAGGAATAGAGTAAAATAACCTATGAGCAATAATTTATATTGAATTTGTCTCAGACTCATAGCATACTAATTCCTTTCCCCTCATAAATTTTTTGAATCAAAGTGGTCAATGGAAAAATATCCTTTTTGTAACAGAGTAATTAATGTCTTTTTTCTTTGCAAGAGTATGGAATATCTAGAGGACATTGGTATTTTTAGGATGAAAAATGTAGAATGAATTAAACTCATTAATTTTTCATATATTCTCTAAAATTGTTTTTCATAATATCTTGCTTGTCAAATAATAAGGTTCATGTATAAAGCCTCACAAGAAATTTCAATAGGAAACAAAACTTATTAAAAGTATCATTAGCTCTTTAATTGGACTCCAGTTTCAATATTTATGTAAGGATTTAAAAAAAATGAGTCTGGAGTTCTATTAAAATCTAAATTAAAAGAAGGAAAGAGATGTTTTTCTTAAACTGAAATCTCTATATATTAGTCAGGGTTTTTTTGTTTTGTTTCCTACAGGTATCAGAGATGCAAAAAAGGGAGTGGAGACACACAAGCCTTTTCATATCTAGGGTCACCACTGGTATGTTATCATTTTTGCTTTCATGCCATTGGCCAAAGCAAACCCAAACACTGAGTGCAAAGCCAAAGGATCGGAAAAACGGTCACCCTCAGTGAGGCCATGAGAGGGTGTGGCTGCAGGGAGAGGTGAAGAAATGAAGCAACGGCTTAAATTATCACAGGCACCATGAATTTATGTGAGGTTGATTAGTATGTGATTAACTGTGGGCTTAAACAGCAACAAAAAAACAATTCATTAATGCAGTCAACAACCAAACAAATACTTAAGGGATATCATGTAATTCTGTGGAGTTAGTGTATGACAGACCCTGGTTTTAAAATCGTTAGAGTCATTACTTCACTTATACATGCATTCAGTAAAAATCATGCTTGAGCCTCTATTATAAGCCAATTTATTTGGCAAATGCCTTCCAAAATTTAATTGTTTTGAACCCAACAATTCTCTAGGGTGGAAAAAATAATTCAGTGACCCAGATATATGATTTACAAAAGATTATTCTTAGAGTTTACCAGGATTCTTCATTAAATAAAAGTAAGCATTTTTTATAAATGATTTCTGAGGTTGTCTATAAACGAAGTAGATGAGACTGGTAAGATGTCTTTTAAGCGAATTTTGAACTAATATTTTTATGGTAATATTCTCTGCCAGATGTTGCCAAGTGTTGCCCCACTGAACAAATTCAGCCACAGATGAGTTTTGTTTGGCTAGCACAGTGGTTGAAAATCCTTGTATTTGAATATCTTTAGGTGTGGTGTTTACCTACTGGTTTACCACAGCACTCATGACTCCTATTCCAAAGACTCAGTCCCTCTGTACATTTTGTTACCTTTCATGCCCCCAAAGTATTTGATTTTGTGAACTTTCTTTATGATGTTTAACACTGAAGCACTGGTTACCATTCAGCCGTGTATATGAACTATTCCAAAACTGCTCCAAAACAAGGATATGGTCTCTGATTCTCTTTAAAGAATGTTAAATGAGAGAACCTTTTGCTTCTAAACTAAATAGTGGTGTCTGTAAGAAAGATTTGAGTCCTTTTTGTGGGTTCTCGAGCCCTAATAAATTGTGTGAGATGGGCATTCATTCAGGCACCTTAACCAGAAACATATAATATCTTCATGGAATATAAACCAAGTAAGCCATCAAGACATTGATCTAAGAGTTGAAAATACAAAGTCAAATGAGACAGTTATTGTCCTCAATGTGCTCTCTTTCTAGTAGGCAATCAACAAACTATTTCTGATAGAGCAGGATAGGGCTTCCATGTGGATATGACGATACCTGAACTAAGTCCTGATGGTGTATAGTTTTTTAGGTGAATAAGGGAGAAATGGGCATCCCAGGTACAGGGAAACATATGTGACAGCAATCACAGATGTGACTTCAGTGAAAGGTGAGTTCATTTGAGCTCCTGACACCAGATGATGAAGGGCCTTCTCTGCCATGCCAAGGCATGCTCCTCCAGTCTCCTGTCCATCCACCTATCACTCATGTGTATCTGGACAGTTCTGTCTCTCTGTAATAGCTACTGCTAATTGCCTATCCTATATCCAGTTTGCCTTTCTTTCTTATTCAGTTTCATTTGGGAGGAAGCAATATGTACAAATAAAATCTTGATTTCCCTACATGCCACCTTCCTGCTAGATTTGGTCATGAGACCCCATTCTGGCAGGTGAAATGTAACTGGAAGCATTGGTTATGCTCTCTGGGAAAACTATTACACTGCAGATAAAGAGGGACAGGCTCAGCTGACACATGTCTCTTTCCTCTTTCCTCTCTGCTTTTACCCTTCCTCTTGCCTGGAACATACATATAATACCTAGCTTTGTTGCTGCTATCTTGACATCATGAAGCTGAAAGCCAAATACTAAGGGTGGTGGGTCAGGAAAACAAAATAAAAGATGTCTAGGTCTCATTATGGCACCATGGAACCACCACATTAGCCCAAACTACCTCCTTCTGGACCTTTTTCTTTGTGAGGAAGAATAAACCCACTTTTATTTAGGCCACATTTTGCTAGATTTTCTGTTTCTTGCAACCAGATGCAGTCTTGACTGATAAACGTCCAGCCATGTAACAAATATTGGGAATCTATAATGTACTTAGAATTGAAATAATTTCTATTTGTAAGGTGGCAAAAATTACAAGGATGTGATTTTTGATTCTCTTTAAAGTATGTTAAATGAATGAACCTTTTGCTTCTAAACTAAATACTCTCTGAAGTTTGTGAGCCAGTTGTTGAAGTACCTACGACATCCACTAACCTTCTATGGCAGGTTCAGTTGTAAATAGTCATTTATACACTTACTATCTCATTTGATCTAATACTCCTCATAACAATGCTTTGCTTTAGGAGAGTATCTGAGATGCCCTGGTCCATCATGAACCAGCAGTGACCTTGCTTACAAATGTAACAGTACTATAAATCCAATCCTTACCTAAGTAACGACTTCTATCTTAAGAATCTTACATGAGATATGTTTACTTAGGAGTTCAATTTTCTGCTGTGTACAAAAGAAGGATGCAGACCACATGTATGATACTTGTTGGCTATGGGGGGAGAAGATGAGCCTCACACAAAGAGTGATTTATTGACAAGACTCAAAAGGCATTCCAAAGGAGGAAGGCCTCAGAACATATTCATTTTCAGTGAGACTATTCTTTTTCTCTGATGTATAAAAGAAGATGTTTTGGGCAGGTTCTTGTATATACATTAACCTTTGACATGGAGTGGGAAAAATGACTGGCATTTCTCTCCAGGTAGATTTGCTTCTTTTCCCCCAAGAATCAGCACATTTACTCAATGACTTTCTGGGTGGAAGTGATAGTTGGAAATTTTCTTCCTCAGTTGAAAGGAAAACTTTTTGCTCTCTGTAACCAATTTTAGAAGAACCCAGACTCTAGGGCCTGTGTTTCTTCTCCATGATCACAGCTGGGCCTTGGCTGGCTTGATTGAATCATGCACCTCGGATCTACATGGCGGGGAATAGTAACGCCGGCATGAGGAACTGTTCATCTTTACACAGTTGAACCATTCTCATTTTCTCTACTGGGGATGAACATTTTCAGGCAAAATTAGAGACAACTGTGATCTAATAGACAATATCAATTTTCCAAATGGGAATGAAGTTATAAGATAAGCTCTTTTTCTTTCTTTGATAAGCTACTTTCTCTTTTATAAACAATTTTTGTTGACTCTATGGTAACCTAAGTTTGAAAACCTTACTGCAAAATCCCATTGTTATGATTTCCTTAAAGATCAGGCTGTGTTCAAATCTCACACCACTGATCTGCGAAAGTTTAAAAAGAAAATGTTTTGGCTTCAAAATGTACTGATTTATCAAGGAACATTGCCTTTATATCTCATGGGAAACTTTTTATTGGAATAATGGGAAATAGGAAAAACAAGATTTCAGAAGTAGAAGTGGTTTTAGAGGTCATCTAGTTTGACTTCTAAAATAAGTTTTGAATAATGCCTATGGACTCCTGAATGGTGAGGGTTTTTCCTTGTCATTTTAAGCTGAGAATGTTTTTAACCCTGTGAGTGCTTTGAACAAAACATTTTTATCCAAATAATATGAACCCAAGTAAATGTTATCTAGAAAGGTTTTTCCAGAAAAGATTCTTTTAGTCCATTTTACTTCATTGGATAAATTTTCATTGGTTAAATATACATCACAATTAAAAGATTTTTATTTTTATTTTTCTGACATTATTTTCATTAGTATGAATAATTTCTAAAATTACTAACGAAAATTGTTTCATTAATCAGTTTTTGATCAAAATAAATTACTTTGATTCATCAGTTCTGATATTTTCCTTTGTTGCCATTATTTCCACTAATTCCAATTTTCGTGAATTAAATAATAGTGTGCATTTATCTCTTAGAAAATGTGAGAAATATTGTGAGAGAGATAAAAGAGAGCTAGAGAAAGGAAGAAGACTAAGAGAAAGGATGGTGAAAAGGAGAGAAAGGGAAAATGATTAGAATATTAGAACAAAAAGGAGTCATTTAGAGACACATCAACATAGAGCGGGAGAGTATGGTGTCGACATAAACCAGAGAGCCAGAAAATCATGTTGGCAATGTCACAGCTGGTAGCTTGATTCAGGTTCTTCCCCTGACTGAACCAACCTCTAGCCACTAAAAAGGTGAGATTTGACCTTTCCCTCCCCTCCAGGGGAATATCTTTATTCCCATTATCCAGTATGGTCTAATACCCAACTATCTCTTCTAGTTTCTGGATCCGGAGCCAATCAGGTCTGTCAAGTCTTCTCTGCATTTCTGTATTACTGAAGTTCATCCTGTGTTTGAGTGTGGCCATAGCTTTATTACTGTTTGTCTCCATTTTAGTTGTCAGTGTTTTATATTTGGTGGAAAAGAGATGGAGCCTTGAGAATGAACTTTTAAGCTATGCCAACTAAAGGCAAGTCAGGATCACGTTTGAATGAATGAATGAACACAGACACACTGTGTGTTACGTTAGGCACTTCACCACCATCATTTTAGTCACCTAGATATACTTCATTTTATCCTGGGAGACTGGAAGGGTTCAGTGCTCTTTAACTATATTTTTACATATCTTGTACTTTGTTTCTTTTATTATCACATTTATTCTTCTCACTTAATATTTTGAATTAAATTAATACTCTTTCTATAAGACTTTAGTATCCATAAGGGATATACAATAGAGAAATAACTCTCCTAAGTATAACTATTTCAGTCTATCTACAATTCAGTAACGTTGATTGAGCACCTACAAAATATCAGGCCCCCTCATTGTTTACAAAGATTTCGGAAGCTTATAAATTATTTGGCACTTTAAGTCACTTACAAATGCACTTTTTGTTTGCTTGACAATACTTTTCAGTTTCTCATAAAGAGATGATTTATATTGGCTTTCACTTTTACATTATCCACGGACCCTAGTCAAATGCCAGTGTCACCCACCAGTTCCTGGGAATTATGAATTCTACCCATAGAGAGTTATTCCTTTAATTAGAGTGATAGAGTCTGGAATTGCTCCCATGCCTGGGCTCATAACCCCAGGGTGTCCTTAAACATTATGTTGTCATCAATTATCCAAAACAGAGCCATTATAGCCTATCCAAATCATTGCAAGATAGATGAGCTTACCACTGAGAGAACAGTGAAGGCAGTTGCAGATTGAGATGCTGGCCAACATGTGTAATATGTGATTTCCAGGATATTAGAGGAAGAAATAGACTGTGATTCAAAATCATGGCAAATATTGGTAAGGATTTATTGCACAGGATATATTTCTGAAGCTTAAGTCTTTTTCTCTGGCCATTGAGTAGAGAAAGCTAGAAGTTGAAATCAAACACCCAGGCATGCATTTTTATTTTCTAATTCAACAAATGTCTATTATGTACCCACGATGGACTTGGCACAATGAAAGGTACTAGTGGTATAATTAAGATCAAGGTTCTGCTTTCATGAAGCTTAATTGAGTAATGATTAAAACATTTATTGAGAATGACTTCATCATGGTGGCATGAGATGATCCCTCTGTCACTCCCTTTCTATCTACAGCCAGTATAACTTCTATAACTCAGCAAAGGCTGTATTGCCCAACACACCAGGACACTGAAGAGATACACACATCAGTACATACAAAGGTGGGTGGATTGGAGCATATAGAGGATCCTGAAACTCCAGCCACAGCAGCTGAGGCAGCCACCTCTAGACCCAGAGAGCTTACTGGGCACTAATGGAGGTGCACACACAACGCCAACCTCTGGGAAGCAGAGCAGCACTGAAGGTGAAGCCACACAATCCTGGGCTCCAGGGCCACAGCTCAGAGCTTGGTAGAGGGAATAGAGGCACACACACAGCTCTGTCCTCCCAACAGCAGTGGCATCTTGCCCAGAAGGAAATGGGCAAGAGTGGAGGTTGTGCTCTGTGAATCCAGCTCCCTCTCTTCCCCAGCCATGGCATCAGAGCTCTGACCCACGTGATTCCAGATGTGGCAGAGATGTCAGCCATCCCTGTAACCCTTGCAGCCAAGCCAGTGGCTACAGCAACACTGGTAACAGCAAGGCATCAGCGACCCCCAAATGCACAAGCAGCAGTGACCAGAGTACTGACAACACTCCTAAGAGAAGCAATGGAGGGTGCAATGTGCCATTCTCAAATATAGCCATAGGTAGCTTAGGTAACAGAAACCAAAAACTAGTGCTATGCTGCCACCTACTGAAAAATAAAAGACCTCTACTCTCAAATTGTTTAAATAGTTAGAATCAAAACAAATAAAGCTATACCTCAATAAGAAATGTATTTCTATGACAAATGTGCCAGCAAAAAAAATAACTTATCAGGTACCATAAAAAGCCATGGTAAGACAGCATCATAAAAAGAAAATAAAGTACTCCAGAAACCAAAAATAAAGTCATGGACGATTGCAATCTAACTGATAAAAAATTCAAAATAGCTCTCATGAAGAAACTCTATGAGCTACAAGAACACTCAGAAAGGCAGTTCAATGAGCTCAGATATAAAATTAATGAATAGAAAAATACTTTAACAAAGAGATAGAAACTCTGAAATAGAACCAAACAGAAATTCTGGAGCTAAGGAACTCAATAAATGAGACGAGGAGAGCATCAGAAAGCACTAGAAATAGAGCAGACTGTATGAAAGGAAGAATTAGTAAGGTTGAAGATAAAAACCTAGAAATGATGCAGGGCGAAGATGAGAGAGAACAATGATTATTTTAAAAATGCAGAAATTCTATGAGAATTATTTGACTCCATTGGGAAGGGCAACATAAGGATAACGGATATCCCAGAAGGAGAAGAAAGAGAGAAGGCAGCAGAGAGCTTACTTAAAGAAATAATAGCTGAGAAATTTCCAAACCTGGGGAAGGAACTGGATACAAAAAATCCACAGAGCTAATGGAGCACCCAATTATCTTAATGCAAAAAGGCCTTCTCCAAGACACACGACCATAAAACTGTCAAAAATCAGTGGCAAAGAAAGAATATTGAAGACAGCTGGGGTGAGGGGGGCAAGGGTGGACAATAACCTACAAGGAAACCCTTATTAGTCTATCACAGATTTCTCAACAAAAACTCTATAGGCCAGGAGAGAGTGGAATGATATATTGAAAATATTGAAAGATAAAAACTGTGGGCCAAGATTCCTCTATCTGGAAAAGTTATCCCGGAGATGCGAAGGAGAAGTAGTCTTTCCCAGACAAAGAAAAGCTGGGGAAGTTCATTGCCACCAGACCTGCCCTACAAGAAATACTGAAAAAAGACTCTCCTACCTGAAATGAAAAGGCAATGGTACACAAAACTTTGAGCAAGGCAATAAATAGACAGATAGAATCAGAAAATTGCAACTCTGCATCAGAATAGGTTAGCAAACTCTTAATTATAACATAAAGTTTAAAGGGAAAGGAAGCACTGAAAAGAACTATAACTACTTCAATTTGGTAACAAACTCACGAGATAAAAAGGGATACTCTGCATCAACAAAAATATAGAAGGGAAAGAGAAAAAGGATGGAACCTGTGTAGGACAATGAGGATAAGATGTTCTCAGCAGAAAAAGGACTATCTAATCTATGAGATCTTTATACAAACCTCATGGCAACCACAAAACAAAAATTCAGAGCAGAGATACAAAACATAACAAAAAAGAAAACCGAGAAACACATCACAGAAAAACCACCAAACTGAAATGGCAGACGGAAACACAAGGAAAAAGAAACAACAGAAATATAGAGAAACCAGAACACAAAAGATAAAATGGCAGTGTTAAGTCCACTTATATCACTAATCACCCTGAATGTAAATGGATTGAATTCACCAATCAAAAGACATAGAGTGGCTGAATGGATTAAAATTCGTGATCCAACAATGTGCTGTCTCTAAGAGACCCATCTCAGCTCTAAAGAGAAACATAGGCTCAAAGTGAAGGGATGGAAGATGATACTTCAAGCGATTGGCAGTCAAAATAAAGTGGGTATAGCCCTACTTATATCAGACAAAATGGACTTCAAGCCAAAAAAGATAACAAGAGACAAAGATGGATATTATATAATGATAAAGGGGACAATTCATTAAAAGTTATAAAATTGATACAGATATGTGTGTGTATACTATACATAATACTGGACTACAAAAAGTGAAATCTTGCCATTTGTGACAACATGGGTGGATCTTGAGGGTATTATGCTAAGTGAAATAAGTCAGATGGAGAAAGACAAATACTGCATGATTTCTTTCATATGTAGAAGATAAAAAACAACAACAACAAACAAACACATACATACAGGGAGCAGATTGCTGGTTACCAAAGGGGAAGGCAGGTCAGGGAAGGGTGAAAGGGTAAAGGGGATCATTTGGACAGTAACAGGTATAAAATAGACTTTTGGTGGCAATGTAGTGGGTACAGTAGTCGGAATATAATAATGTACTCCTGAAATCTATATAATGTTATAAACCAATGTTACCTCAATACAAATAAATAGTTACTGAGTTACAGTTATGATGAGTGCTGCAGAGAAGAGCATACTGAAAGTGGGTATCATGAGAAAGCCTAACCTTGGTTAAGAGGAGAGGTTGGGAGAGGTTTAGGAAGGCTTCTCTGAGGAAAGCAAACTTAAGCTGACACTTGAAAGAGTCAGTGAACGCCAAGTCATGTATGGACAAGATGCAAAGAAGTGTTGGGAGATCTAGACAGAAGAGCAGCTTGTGGGGTCGCTCTGGCAGGCATGGTTGGTACACCCAGAACATGCAGGGTCTGTGGGCCATGCAAGCTGCTTATCTCTCTGGATTTCAATGGCCTCTTCCATGAAATGTTGTGATGGTGACACCTTTCTAGGACTGACTTTAGAAAGAGAATGAGTTTATATAAATCATCTAGTGTCTGTGCACGCACATACACACACACAGGAGGAGATTGCAAAATATAATCACATTTTGACCTGTGAAACTGAATTTTACGTGAATTATAGAATTTTAGAACTAGAAAGGGTCTTGAAAATCATCCTGGACAACACTTTATAGATGAGGGCAATAAAATTAGAGCTTGTTATTTTCCCTAGATTATAGCATTGCTTAGAGGCAGAGCTAGTAACGCATTTCCTGATCTTGAATTTATCACTCTTTCTCATATACAGTAAGCTTCAAAATGAATTATTTGCTTATGTCACATACTACTCAGGATTACACATTAACTGTTGAAGTCAAAATTTGAACCCAGGTCTTCCTAATAGTAAAACCCTAATAGTAAAACCCACATTTTTTATACCAAATCATAATGATATTCAGTAAATGATTGAACCAAATTGTATAAGTAAACGAGCAAATGAATGTGTAAAGCTGTAAAACAGTATTATGAATTAGGCAGCGTTTATATTGAGCAAACAAGAACAGTTTTGAGAAGAACATTGTTATCATTCAGAAGTTTTTTTTTAACAGAATTCAATCCTGGCTATATGAGAGTACAAGGAGATTTATCATAAGAATCTAGAATTGGTGGGAGACTTGGAAAATAAAGAATTCATGAGTTTGGCAGCAAGAGCAATTGGGCCAGGATTTTCCTGCTGCCTTCACGATACACTCCAGGGCAATAAAGAGCTCCCGCTGGCCACTCATCCCTGTGGTTCTTGATCTAGATTCAAAGACTTTAGTGGGAAGATCTGATTGGCAAAGCAAGGGTCAAATATTTCTGCCAGGGAGTCAGGAGACAAAAGAAAACCCATCTCTAATTTCTATTTAGGAAGTTAAGACACTATGCCCTACTAATATTATAAGCAATGAAGAATTTCTATAAAATATGAAGGGAGATTGGATGTTTGTCAAGCAAAATAATAGAATATTCCACTACAGCACTTTTTCTGAATACTGATAAAAGTAGGAAGAGAATTAAAAAATAAGCTTAAGTAAATTATTACTTTAAATGTGCCTTAGAAGAGTATTTGGTGATATTATGAAACAGATGAAGATTAATTCTAAGCTTATTGCTAAAAGCAAGAAGAAGGAGAAATCAACATCAAGAAAGTTTGTGATTCTAAAGCCCTTTCAAAAATGAAAGCAAAGAATTAAATATGCAGATATCTTTTTGCTTGAAAAATAGTAGCTTTAGCATTTGCTCACTGACGTATCACACAAGAGTACAGAAATGGTAGTGAAAGAGGGAAGAATAAAAACTAAAAGTTTAATATATATATATTTTTTGAGAATTGTAGCTGTATTCTAGAGGCAGTAAAGATCACTACAAAGCATTGAAATTAAATTATTCATATTGTGGGAATGAATAATGAAAATGTCCATCACATTTTTTAGCTAACAAAACAAAACAAAAAAACACACATACGCAGATAAAATAAGATGTTTTTTTGTTTTTTCTTTTGTTTTATTTTTACAAAAGCTCAAAGGTTCTTTTTAATATTATCTATATAGACAGGATAACAGTTCTAAAGGATGGGAAACAACAGTGCAAATTTTTTATTATATGCAGGCACTGTATTCATAAGAAAGGATTTTGTAATAATTGGCTGGAATAAAGGTTGTATTATTTGTGCGTCTCATCTTTCCCTCATTGTATATCCTCTATCACTACCGATAGTAAAAAGCTAGTTGATTCAATTCTTTACATCTCAATGAGGTACTTTGACAAGGAGGTCTCAAAATTCCACTATATTCACAGGTCGCAGAATGCTATGCTCATCCTCTCAGAGGATTTGAATAAATGCCAAAGGTTATGGATGCTTCCAACATGTGAATTTCTAGAGAAATGTGATAACAAAGAATCCAGGCATTCTGTCTACTGTCTGAACTTTTTTCATTCCCCATGTGTATTTATTGATGCCACAGCTCTTCCTGAATGCCTCAGTGCTTTCTCGCCAAGACTTTAACAAGCTAATAATTAAAGAAAGATGTACAGATCACTAGAAAGAGACATGATCAATAACAGTTCCCACACACTGTGGTCTTTGCGTGGTACCAACTGAGCACCTTAAACGGATTCACTTAGTTAATCTTTACAAAGAACCCGTAAAATACATACTATTGTCCCAAGTTCCTATGAAAACAAACAAGGCTTGAGGAGGTTTAGTTAACTAAAAATAACTAAACTGTACAATATTACACAGACTCTAAGGAGTGGATTTAAACATAGGTCTTTTGAGGACTAAGTCCAACATCTTAACTACTCCCCCTTCAGCCACCAAATTGTGAATTTTGTTTTTACCCATCTGCAGCAATGAAGCATGCTTTCATCATATTTATTTTGTGCCTCCTCTACTTGTGTTTCAGCATTTGGACTTTACAGTTTGGCTAGAAAACAAATAGAGAAGAGGCTTTGTATATCGGGTGTATTTGGGGAGCATTTTCATCAGCTATGGAGACTTCAGCACTGTCACCTGGGATTAGGCAGGTCTGGGATGTGGCTATCCTGAGTTGCCAAAAATGCTAAAGTTCACCTAGTGATATAAACCAAAAGCATTAATTTGTTTGGGACCCCTTTCAGGTTCCCCATTCCTCTAATCCTTTACTGATTATTCTCTCTGATATGTACATGCATCTGCAGGTTAATCATAATTCTTTCAGTTCCACTCTCGTCAACAGCTCTTTTTTGTTACTCATGATACATGTACATGCTATATAAATTTGAATGCTTATGATTATGTACCCCTCATAGAATCAGATGAGTGCTATGAAAGCCATCCTCCTCCTACTATTGAAGTAACATACATCAAATATTTGAAATCTCAGTATACAGAGGCGAGGATTCTGGCATGGTGGTGTGAAACGATCAAAATATTCTTTCTCCAGCAAATATAAAACTGGGAAAATGATCAAAACCAATCACTTTAGGGTTTTGGAAGTTAACCAAAAGCAAACAACAAATTGAGAAATACTTATTCATAAAAAGCTACTGGTCAGCCTTCTTTCCTGAGGCTGTTCTTATTCCCTTTTTCCCATCCAGGACAAAGTCCTGGACTGTTTCTCTAGGATGCAGCTGGCCCTAAAAGTCAGTAGCCATGCTACCAGAAGGGGCAGATTTGATTTGGTGTCAAGGCCAAAAATCATGTTCACAGTATTAGTAAAAGTAACAGTATTGGGATGAAATGAACAGAGAAATCTATACCTCCATCAGGTCAAGGTTGAGGACATGTCAATAGGCCATGTATTTAACAGAGAGAACCTAGAGATGAGAGAGCCACTGAAGGACCTCATAAGTTCCTCATACCTCCCTGAATGACTGAGGAAATAATCACGTGGGCAAGGAAGATCAAAATGAGGCCAGCAGAAAGGAAAAGACTAGGGAGATATGGGAACTGGCTGAATTTTGAATGCATTCTGCAGAGACAGCCTTTCAGCAGAGAATGAAAGCCTTATGGAATCAATGTGCTCAAGTCAACCTCTGCCCAAAATATTGACCAGCCACTAAGCAATATGACACGGGGGTGATCCTCAGATAACTGGATTGAAAAACAAAACTAAGGAAAAATAACTGAACAAAGACATCGGTGGCCATATGTCATGGGAGTTTAAGTCCAGGCAAGTTATGAAACAAACAATAACAAAAACACATTCCTTAAGGGCGAAATCAGAGGATAATATATCATCTAAGATGTCTGGTTTATAACAAAATAGTTATGACATATGATAAGCAAAATGAAAATGTAATCCATACTCAAGGGGAAAAAAAACAGTTAATAGAAAATAAGAGGCTGGATTCAGCAAAATATAGTTATATTCAAAAAATTAAAGGGAATAAATTTAAAATAAAGTCCTGAATAGAAGCCGAATGACGTATTCAAAAGGCTTAAGAAAACAAATAAACCAAAAAACTCTTAACCGATAATTTTATTATGACAAAATTATCTTTCAAAGATAAAAGCAAAATGAAACAAAAAACCCAAAGATATTCATTGTAGCAGACATGCTCTACAAGAAAGACTGAAGGAATACATTTAGTCTGAAAAAAAATGACACCAGACAATAACTTGAATATAGGAAAATAAATGAAGATCCTCAGAAATAGCAGGTATGTGCCGAAGTGTAAAACACAGTACTTTAAAAAAGTTCTTTTGGGGGGGCCAGCCTGATGGCACAGTGGTTAAGTTCACGTGCTCCGCTTTCGCAGCCCAGGGTTTGCGGGTTTGGATCCTGAGCACAGACTACACACCACTCATCAAGCCATACTGTGGCAGTGTCCCATGTATAAAATAGAGGAAGATTGGCACAGATGTTACCCAAGGGACAATCTTCCTCAAGCAAAAAGAGGAAGCTTGACAACAGATGTTAGTCCAGTGACAATCTTCCTCAAGCAAAAAGGGGAAGATTGACAACAGATGTTAGTCCAGTGACAATCTTCCTCAAGCAAAAAGGGGAAGATTGGCAACAGATGTTAGCTCTGGGCCAATTTTCCTCACCAAAAAAAAAAAAAAATTTCTCATATGAATTTGTTTTAAAAATATTAGATGTTATAAAGCAATAAATATGCTGTTCAACTGTTGGGTTTATAACATATACAGATGTATGATATATATCAAAACAACACAAAAGAAGGATGAAATGGATCATTATTAGAACAAAGTTACTACATATTATTGGAATTACATAATTATTAACCTGAATTAGTTTGTGATAAATTAAGATCTATACTGTAATTCTTAGAGCAACTCTTAAAAAAATAGCTAAAAAATTATATTAAAACATACAAATGAAATTAAAATAGTACACCAAATATATTTGTTGAACAAAATATGTCAGTGATATCTCTCAATAAACAAAAATGAAAGTCACATATTTGGAAATGAAATCAGTATCAGTAAATTACCATTATTTCTTTTTACCTCCTTTCATCGTTTCTTTGAATAATCCAAGATCGACATATTCATAAGCAGAAGCCTAGCTTGTTACAATCCTATGTCCTTCTGAGATTAACTGTGGAAGTTGCTTCTTCACTTGTATATCTATTTTCTCTTAAGTAAAATATTATTGTCAATGTTATATTCTAAGCAGTATATAAAAAATAAGTCAGTCAGGCTTCCAGTGATTCTTTGTGGGGGGGTCACAAACAATGTTTCTCGTTCACTCAATGGTGAAGAATCAACTTTACTTTCATTTTTAAATTTGTCACCAACCAATGCTTTTCTAAAGTACAGTAAAATAAATTACTATAAAAATGAAATTTTGAGGGCTGGCCCAGTGGCATAGTGGTTAAGTTTGCATGTTCCACTTCAGTGGCCCGGGGATCACGGGTTTAGATCCCAGATGCAGACCTGCATACCACTCATCAAGCCATGCTGTGGTGGCATCCCACATACAAAACAGAGGAATATTTGCACAGATGTTAGCTCAGGGCCAATGTTCCTCATCAAAAAACAAAAAAAAATTTACTAGACCAGAAAATGTAAGGCAACATCTTTTTTCATTATAAGAATCACCAAATTTTACCAAATTGCTGTGAGAGCTTCTAAACACTCTCAATTTCTTTACTTACCACAGTGTGATGGTTAATTTTATGTGTCAAGTTGACTGGGCTAAGGGATGCACAGAGAGCTGGTAAAACTTTATTTCTGTGTCTGAGATGGTGTCTCCAGGAAAGAAGTGTTTGAATTGGTAGACTGAGTAAAGATTTGCGCTCACCAATGTGGCTGGGCATCATTCTGTCTGACAAGGACCTAAATAGAACAAGAGGTGGAGGAAGGGCGAATTCTCTCTCTCTGCTGGAGCCGAGATTGAACTTCTTCCTCTAAGACAGGTGCTGTTGGTTCTTGGGCTTTCAGACTCAGATCAGAATTTACACGATAGGCCCCCAATTCTTGGACTTCTGGACTCTATTAGCTCCCTAGTTCTCAAGCCTTGGGACTCAGAGTGAAATATACTGTCAGCTTTCCTGGTTCTTCAACTTGCAGATAGCAGGTTGTGGGACTTCTCAGCCTCCATAATACCTTGAACTAGTTCCTATAATTAATCTTCTATTATATCATCTATCTATCTATCTATCTATCTATCTATCTACCTACCTACCTATCTATCTATCTATCTATCTATCTTTTATTGGTTCTGTTTCTCTGGAGAATCCTGACTAATACACACAGTCTGGGCACAAACAGTTAGTTTCGGGAATAACAGGAGGCCAAACAGCACTTTGAGTAGTTCTTCTCTGAAAAATCATCTCTACTTTTGAGGGCAAAGAGTCTTCTAGCACAGTATTCTAAGAACGCTTATTTGAATTTCCATGGTTATCCAGGCTTATGTTGCATAAGGGCAAAGCAGATGGTCAAATATATGATGTGATATTGAATGCAGAGAGGGAGTCACCCTTCCCCCCATTTTAATACTTCCTAACTTGAAAAATGTCAAAGGTTCTGCCTTTTTTATGTTCAAAATTTACTCCTCTCAAAAGGGGACAATGTAAGGGAGACTTGAGTGCAGTTAAAGGATCTGAAAAAATAGCAAGCCCCAGGAGGAAATGGAGTTAGCATGAGGATGCTGAGCAGGAAGAGAGGGGAACAGGAAATGGAGAGTAGATTAATCACAGTGAAGAGCAAGAGTTGGAAAACATGTTTATTTTCTAAAGAGGTATGCTTGGGATGGTAATAAAATCCAAATTTCCTTGACCTGACAATGAGTTTGTTTGGCAGACTTTGTTTTATGCCTGGCTCTAGCCATATATGAGACTTACTAAGGTGATAAGATGCTGTTGCTTTATGAATGACTCTGATGTCCTTTGACCTGGTTTAACATCTTCTACTGAATTTGTGTAATAACAACTTTCTTTACAACCTGCGAACATATATTCCTAATTGCTAGATGATAGCGGACAGAACAAAATAAAAAGGTAGAATTTTGGAAGCAGTACAAATCAAATGGAAATGAGAAAATTCTGCGTGAATGTAATTTACTTTTTAGACTACCTCATGTGCTTTTTAGATATAATCAGTTCCTAACACATTCCTGAATGGTGCCTTTGTTGCATCTAAGCTCTCTTTTAAATAGGGATGAGGAAATCTAATGGCTTTCTTTATCAATGCTAGAATTGGATCATAAAGCAAACATAAATGTAGTCGTATATATGCAAAAACCTGTAAATCACACAGAAACAAGTGTTTGCTTATGTATGGAAGCTATTATGGTTGAGTTTTCTTGTGAAGCCTAGTTTTCAGTCTATAAAAACTTCTTTGTAAGAACCATTTAATAACAGACCAGTTCTTCCTTGTAGTTTCATGGAATGCTCTCACTGGTTCTCTTTATGTTCTGAGATTCAGCGAACAAACACTTAAGTGACAGAAGAAATGAGAAGCAAGAGTGACCTTGCCTTATAGGAGAACGTGTGACGCCACAACAGAAATGACACTGGGAAATTTAGTCTAGACTTTAGAAGTTTGAACTGCAAAAGACCAAACAATGAATTCAAGGATTGGTGGAATTGGGTCAATATTCAATTTTGAAAACACGGTCATAGTCTTTTTGAGTTCAACTTCTTTTCATAAATATTTATCTGACATCTATTATGAGTAAAACCTATTGATAGAATGATATTGAGTCAATGCTACTTATTCTCTTGTTAGAATCCTATGCAAAGATTAAAATGTGAGGGAGGGACTGTGCTTATATTTAGAATAAGTCATATAGAACAGATTTCCCCAAAGAGAAATCTAACACAGTTCAAATACATAGTAGATATTGAGTAAAATTTATTGAATGAATACACAATAACTGATTGTTATTTGTTCCAGAGATTATCTCTCCATAAGGAGAAAATGCACTTTTTTTAACAGGAAAAATATTTCAACAACTATTAATATGATTTTTTCCCTTAGTTTTCTTGAGTACATGATTTTCACCCAGTTAACCCACAGTATCCATACCCCCAGACTTGTGGGAGGGAGAGAGAAAATTAGGAATACTAATATTCAGCCTCTTGCATTCAAAAATGGGATTTTACGGCAAGACAATTATGTTCATTCTAAGCTACTTTTTTTGAGAAAGAATGGCCTAAATTCTACTTTTGGTTTTTCTTTTTAAGCATATTAAGAGACAGGAATGTCAGACTAGATTTGACATAAGGAAATCGAAATAGAAAGAAGGGTGAAAGTTAAGACCCTTTCTTGAACTAAGGTGTTAAGCAAAGGAAAAGAAGAAAAAATGGAGGAGAATGAAAAAGCCAGATAAATGTCTAACTCAGAGAGGGAGAGCTGACTACATACTGTGAGAGGAGTACTGAAAAATCATTTGCTGGGCTACAATAAGGTCATCTCATCAACTTTCCTGTTCCAGCAATCATGGTGGGCAATGTAGTCAAGCAGAGGGGGTTGCAGCAGCTTAGTCATCCTGGTCCCTCTCAGTTCCAATGTAGCATAGATGCTCATCTACCAGCCTGATTTGCCAGTGGCCTGCTGTGAGAGAATACTGATGGGAGTACAAAGTGACCTCTCCTTGGAGGATGTGGGAGACATCCATTCCAGGGGACAACATAGACCATGGACCAGGAAGAAGCACCAGTTGAAGCTAAGTTGAAGTGAAGTCTAGAGGTATCACAAAACTACTGCTGGAGCCTAGAGAGACCAGACTGTGAATTAAACTGGGTGTAGATCTCTCCACCTATGTCATGCAACAGCTAGAGATGTGCAAAAAAACTATTATTCTGCAGATCCAAGGATTGGCAAGAGGTCAGAGAACCCCTACCTTTCACTTTCTGGAGCATACAGACTCTGCTTTACCATAAATTTAGATCTTAGGGAAAAGAGTCCAGGAGATGGGGGAGGCTGTTCTAGAGACTAAGCACTTTTATGCAAAAGAGACTGAAAACCCATCCCCCCTTAAGGAACTTTAATGATTGAGCTGGACTAAAATTTAGTCCAGATTAGATATCTAGTGATTTTTTTTCTTGCTATTTAGGATGTGAAACCTTGTATAAAACAACATACTCAGTTTAATCAAGAATAAATAAATTTCCTTTTATGTTGAATGTCCAAGAGGCATTGTGAGCCAAAATTTATGATCTGAAGCCCCTCTTCCTCCATACAATTTTAATTTAAAAATGAGAATTGCCGCTCAAAAGCAACAAGCATTGACAGACCATGCTCTTTTTTTATTTCCAAATCAGTTAGTTTCTCTTTTTTTTCTCGAGAAGTTGAATCTCCTGAAAGAAGTCTTTCAAAACAGATACACGACTGAATAAGACAGAGTTCTGCCTTTTCTAGCAAGAGGTGGGGGCTAGTCACAGAAGCTCACCTTTGTGGAATAACACGTTAAGTTTGACAGTGTGATTTATACAAAATGTCACAAGAACCCAGAGGACAGAGTTACTCCCTGCGTCAGGGGAAGTTTTGCTGCTGAGGTGGCATTTGACCAAGGCCTTGAAGAGCTGCTAGTAATCGGTCAGAATGGGAAGATGGGAGAAGGATATCCCAAACAGTTTATTTAAAAGTGCAGAACTGAACAAAAACCAGGCATGCTTGGGGACTCTGAGGGTTTGTTGTGTCTGAAACATACAGAGCATACACGTAGAAGTGGAGAATGATTAGCTATAAGGATAGAAGCAATGAGCCAGAAGTACAAGCCAGTTCCAATTAAATATTGAACTGTGAGTCATTAGATCTTCGAGTATTATGGGAGTTATGAGTATTATGGGAGTTTAGAAAAGAGGGAAACTAATGAGGACAGAGCACTCAGTGAAGGCTTCACGGAGAAGACACGTGATTCATGCAGATGCCTTCAGCATTATGGTTCTTATGTCAGCAGTATTCTTATTACACCTCATGCAATCAATGGGCACCAGTCAATTAAAGCATCATGACGGAAGGGACCAGCATGTGGACCTTCTGATTGAGATTCGTGGCTATTAGGCTGACTGATCCAGAGACAGATGTGGGAAAAGACTAGTTTTTTTGGCTGTTCCATCTGTGGCAGCATTTCCCAAGACTGCTCCTCAGGAGCCATTGCCATTGGTGGTTAACAGGTGTTTCCTGTAAAAAGAATTTTTTAGACAAATCTCAGTGGGCTTCTGAGATGTCCTTTACTAATATTCTAATAGGTGTTGGGGTGCTCTAAGTGGTGACAATGTAAGCAGTGTTTCTGAACAAATTTAACCACAAAACACTTTCCTGGAACATCTCACGGGATTAACCTTCCACAGCACACATTTTAAGAAACAGAGACATGGTTTGGCTACTATAACAGGAGAATCTAGATTATCATTTGGCAAGAAAATAATTCAAAATATAATAGGATGCCCTACCAGAGAGCAGAGTTCTGCAAAATGAAATACTGAAGCGAGTTATATTTAGGGACAGAAGTAAGGCAATGTGCAGTTTTTATTGGGAGTGCTTCACAGTCTCATACCTGTCCCAACTTTTAAAAAAGTATTAGTTTTTATGGAAAGGCATAGACTTTCTGTCTCTGAAATTTGACATTCAACCCTTTCAATTAGCTGCTCTTCGTCATCTCCTTCCCTGCCTTTTGGTGTTTGGTTCAGCCACGTCAGCTCTAATATTTTCCTCCCTATAGCCCCCTCCTTTTCTCTGGTGGCTGAATTTAAGAACTCTCCTTTGACTGAATTCAGAAATTAAACTTACACATCCATCTTGATAGATTGTAGGCAAGAAATTCCCTCATTCTTCTCATTCCCAAGGTCCTCAATAGAGGTGCAGGGGTGAAGGATCCACTGTTTATAAAGCAAATCAAGGCTAATGTATTAGAAAAGGGTTTCTTGTCCTAGAACAGTACCCATAGAATCTTGGGAGGATCTCTGCTCTTAAATGATTTGGGTAAAATAAGTGACTCACTCCAGCATTCAGGCAAAAGGATGAAGATCAGAACCTAGTTACCTGAGCTGGGAGCAAGGTAGGAACTGGAGCGAAAGTCAGTCATCCTTGCAGCAACAATGACTTGAAGTTCAATTCTAGCATATTAGTCTAGAATGTCTTAAATCCCAACTGCTTGAGATCAGAATTTGTTTAAATGTATACCTCTAGCTTCAATCCTGTGTTCCAATGGTCAATTTCACGTTTCTAGTTGGATGTTTAAGAGATATCCCAAACTTAGAATTTCTAAAACTGAACTTTTGATCCCCTCTCCCCCATCATTAATCCTTATGTTCCTACAATTTTTCCTATCTTAATAAAAGACATCACCAATAATCCGTTTTCTCATGGCTAAAACTTAAAGTCTAAGCTCAGGCTAGGATCCTTCCTACTTTGAGAATTTTATAATTAATTTTACCTCTTAAACTTTTCCCGCAGATATTGTGTTTTGGTCTTCCATATCATTTAGTTCTGTCTTTAAATGTTATCTTCCCAGAGAGTTCTTTTCTGGCATCCTGATCTCAAATGATACTCACTCTTCTCCATTTTATTATTCTTCATCACACTTATCACTTCATGAAATTATATCATTTATGTTTCTTTTCTACTTGTGAATTGACTCTGTCTCCCATTTTTGATTTGAATCATATTAAGCCAGTAGTTCTGATTACCAGTGTATAGTAAATACAGAAGACAGAGAAATATGTCACATGACGTCACATGTATGCCATCAGTGAATTTTAGATTGTGGAAAACTCTGGTTCAAAAACAACCCATTTTTTCCCAATAAACAAATTACAAGAAAATAAAAGATTAAAAGATGTATAAAAGATGTTATAAATAAATTTGATGTGTAGACCTTATTTAGATCCCAATCCAAAAAGAGAAATCAGTGATAAAGATAAAATAAAACAAACAAAAATACTCTTATGAGACAATCCTAGAAAATTTAATACTTTATTATCTTCTGGAAAATGAGGAAGCCCACTTGAGGAAATTCAACTAAAGAGATTCATGTTACTGTATAAACCAATGGACCTTTCATACAACTATCTTAAAACACCGTTATGTAGATAAACCTAGAAAAGACATAGATTTCAGGTCACTGTGTACAAAGACACATTATTAAAAACCAAAACATTCCCAGAGAAGTTGAAAATATTGGGGGAAAAAAGTTGTAACTTAATTTCTCGGCAATTTCATGGTGATATTTATAAGAACTTTAAAGTTATTATTCCTCAGGAAAAATTCTTGTACGTCTTCTGGGGCTTGATGGCAATGAATTTACAAAATTACTTCTACCCACTTTACTTATGACCCACTACTCAGGGATAGATACGTTTGCTGTGATTACTTTAATCTCCCAAATGAAAAGAATATGGCTCTAAATTTCCAGCCAGTACTGGATAATCTCAGAACGTAGTTCCCAGTCCCTAAAGCTACAGTTTTGAGATGGGTGGTATCCAGAAAGCTTTGGATAGACTCTTTCTTTTGTAATCCATAGAAAGGAGGGACTATTAGAGACTAGACACATGCCAGCCACGGATAAAAGCTCAACTGTATCTCCAATCTCCAACTTCTCTACCTTCAAAATTTCTGTCAGAAATAGAAAAATAGATTTATAGTAGTGTACCTTTTTCTTCATTTTTCTCTCCTTACTCTCTATGTAAATATTATTGACTGGGGAAGAAATACAATGCCTAGGTTTTATCTTCCTTGTAAGTACAGATTCAATGTTAATGTTCTTCTCTCCTCCATTAAAAGTATAGAGAAGTCTCAAGGACTTTTCAGGCTGAGTATTGACAAGGTGATCTTTTGCTGCAGGATTCCAGGTCTGTAACCCCTACGCCTGTCCTTCTGAGTTGTGTAAAATGGTCAGGATACGGATTTACAGGCTTACAACATGGGTATTATGAGACTCTAATAAGATGGATGTGTCGGCACTTTGGAGCAGAAAGGTTTCCACAGCTACGGAATGCTTACTATTATTGCCATAATTGCAATTATTATTAATAACAAATGCAGAAGTGGCTCAAAAATTCATATTGCTCAAAATTAAACTCAAGTATTTTCTATAGTCATAACTGTGATCCTTACATTTGTCTTCCTAAATAATTGCTAAATTACTAATTATTAAAGTGCACTTAGATGTGAATTTGAAACTCACTGTGTATCTGCCAACATAAGCCCCTTCCCACCCTTGCCTAATAGAGCTGGGAACCTGTGCTGTTCTCTCACGCTGTTTTACCCATAACTTATTATTGTACAGAGTTTTTGTGTTTTAAGAAACAAATGCATTTCTGTAGAAACATTTTAGTTTTATTATGCTTTTTATGTTTTAATTAGATCTCCTGGGAAACATCTAGGCACATGAATTAAAAGTAAAAATGTAGCAAGAGGAATACTCATTATTGGATATCTTTAGGTGTCCTTATGTTTTTGGGTTGAGGATCTTACCAGAGGATTTCCAGATGGAGATCTCACCTGTAGTGCTCATGCATAAAACGCAACCCCACAGGTTTAACTTACCTTGAGTCCTCCATTACTTCCAAGCTCGATTAGGCATTTGGCCCACTGATTCTCAATATGCCAGCTATTAGCTAACATAAAAAGTATCACCAGCTTTTTATCCTGCTGTCGTTCTATGCCGACTTTTGTTTTTTGCAATATCACTGAGGACAAAGCAAACTGATAAGATATTTTGCACTGTTCTATCTCCTAAGAAATCCACTTCCATTTTAATAAGCTAATAGCACTTTCAAATGCATATACTTCGATTGACTTTTGCTAATCAGTTTAGATCAACAGACTAATTAAGACCTTATGTTTGAAGTTCAGCGTTAGGTGCAAGGATAAATAAGAAGCACTCCTTATCCTTAAGGAGCCCAGGGTCAAGAAGAGGAGATCATTGTGTAATTAATCATTGGCAATATAGCAGGATACATGCAGTAGTTATACGATTATAAAGGAGATGTAGATAATTTAAATCTTGAAGTCGTTTTTTACCTTCAACATGCCATCTAACAAATTTCACAATAAAATGTAGTTTAACCAATGCCCTCTCATTTAAAACCGTCTATGGATTATTTTTTCTGCAGTTTTCCAGTACAATATTAATTGATATATCTGATAATGAACATGAAGTAGTCTAAGAGAGTGACTTCTGAATCATTGAATCGCTTAATTAAACACTGGGTTATTTTCTCATTAAAATTTCTTATTTATTATATTCTTATCCTCTGAAAATTGAAGTTGCCTATCCAATATATAAAATCAATTTTCATTCAGTCATTTTATTAAGGAGAAAGTTCTCTAATAATGCTAGAAGCCGAAAAAGTTTAGTTTCTTAAGCTTGGTAAGGATTTACGAAATAAGGATCATCTATCAAAAATTATTCACTAGACTTTAAGCTCCATTTATGCTTGTATCACCAGGATTGATCTTTTTCAGAGAGAAGAAAATATTTTGCATTAATAATTACGAGTAGTAGTAACCCATGCTTGATTAACATATTCTGTCATGTTTTGGTATACAGAATCCTAAGCCAGGCAAAATTTCTTTGCTACCCATATATTTTGCTTCTTTTTATTCCTCAAAAATAGGGCAAAACAAAACAAAATAAACTCTATCAAAGAAAATTTTCAAAACTAAGTTTTTAGATAGGATTTTCTCTATTGTCGGTTCTGATATTTACAGGAGATAGCAATTTCTATTTTGTATTGTCCATTTTCCATTTTTATTTCTTTTCTGTGTCTGAGTTTATGTTTTCTGTTTTCTACACTCTGCTTCTGTCTTTTCTTCTCATTCATTTTCAGTTCTCAAAAGGAAGCCTGAATTAGTCTGTTTTATCTCTAATGTCTGTGCTCTAGATTATTGTCATTACCATACCAGAAATTGATGGAAGTTGACTTTTTCTAGAGCTAACCGGAGATCTTTGCATTATCACAGCTTGTTTCTAGGAAATATAGGGGTTGACAGTCTTAAAAGAATATTTTCATTAAAAAGATGACAAAGCACCAACTCCAGTGGATTGTATTGCTTCCATTCATGAGATTGACCTCAGGCAGTGGGATTTAAAACTTATTTTTCTAAGTAGCCAACTAATCAACATAAAAATTCTCTCACTACTTTTTTTCTCCATTGTCTTTCTTTTGTGTGCCTATGTCTAGGCTGTTGAGTCCTGATGCAAAAAAATTCACATTGCTATGAAATGTGTAATCAAATCAAAATAATATTCACCAAACATCCAAGCCATCAATGCACCTCTCAGATCCTATGTATTCATATAGTATCATCCTTCCTGTTTCTCCAGTTCTCTCTATCCTCTCAACACTCTATATTCCAGCCATTTGAAATTTCAGATTTTGCTCATGTTCTCTTTTATTAAATGATATATAATTTTTCCTTCTATTTATTATGAGTCACATTCCAGTATGAGGGTATCAGATCCAAAACATGTGACAGCTAGCATATTGTGTTAGAAGTCCCTTCTTTGTACTATTTGCGATTCCCCTGGAAATATCTGCCACACATCAGAAAATATAGTAAATTATTTGTTTACTTGTTTCTTTTGTTTGTTGGACTATTAGCTCCTTGAAGACAGACACTGAGTCTTCTGTCTTTATTTCTCCAGCCACTCTTCATATTTAGCACAGATTTTACTGCCTGATAAATTCCTTCAAGGTAAACTGGATCCATTTGAGCATTTGGAAGATCACTTAAGGAGATATTTAACTCAACAAAAAGCAAGATTTTCTTTTTCCCCCGAGGAAGATGAGCCCTAAGCTAATATTTGTACCAATCTTCCTTTACTTTATATGTGGATTGCCTCCACAGCCTGGCTGATAAGTGATGTAGGTCCACGCCTGAGATCTGAACCCATGGACCCCAGCCAACGAAGCAGAGTGTGCTGAACTTTAACCACTACACCATGGGGCTAGCCCCAGCAAGAATATTTTATACGCCAAGGAGTTGAAAACTTCATCTGCTAGTGATTGGGCCCTAGCATTTTGTTGAAGGCAGTGCTGAAATCCTGAAATATTGAATTAAAAACTAAATTTTGTGGCCAGCCCAGTGGCGCAGTGGTTAAGTTCACACATTCTGCTTTGCTGACCCAGGGTTCACTGGTTTGGATCCCGGGTGTGGACATGGCACTGCTTGGAGAAAGCCATGCTGTGGTAGGCGTCCCACATATAAAGTAGAGGAAGACGGGCACAGATGTTAGCTCAGGGCCAGGCTTCCTCAGCAAAAAGAGGAGGATTGGCAGTAGTTAGCTCAGGGCTAATCTTCCTCACAAAAAACAAACAAACAAACAAACAACTAAATCTCTTGAAATTTAAATAAAGTCATTCAATATACTTGTGGACTAATTTATAGTCTGCTTTTGATTAAAATCACATATTTGAGAGTTAATTTTTGTTGACAAACTGATTAAGAACTTTGAATATAAATTTCTATATCTCCTAACCAACAGGGCACATGACATACAAAAACATATTGGGTGTATAAAGTAGCAAAGTGGCTTCTAAACCACCTCTACAAAAGCATCTTCAAAAGAGGCAGACATAGAAGGATCATTTCTCACAAATCTAACTCCTATCAAATATGAATTAAGATCTGTTTAATGTAAAATAATGTTACTTAGCTACTTGTGAAAGTCAAGCCTAACACTTCATGGCTGAATTTTCAGGAATGAAGAGTCAGCAATATATTTAGCATTGATGGGAAGCCATATTGTTAAGTCTTTTTGGGGATTCTTAAATGATGAAAATCGCTGAAGTCCACCTTCCAATGAATCTGTTCATTCACCATTTCAGATCTAACTCTTCTGTGTGAACACCTCAAATAAACCTAAGACACGGAATCTTTATGTAGAACATGAGTAATGGAGGCTGGATTACATATCTGAATGCTGTGGCCAGCTGAGGGAAAGAGAGAGAAAGCGAGGGGGAGAGGGAGAGTGTGAAGAGAGAGACAGAAAATGAAAGAGGAAGAAAGAGAGAGAATAATACCAAGTAAAAAACAACTAGTCAGAATTAAAATGCAATATACCTATATGATTCCATTTATAGGATATTAGCATATCATGGAATAGATAAAATAGAGAACAGAAAACAAATCAGTGGGTGTCAGGGGCTGCAGGTGGAAGAAAGAATTCATAACAAAGTACATAAGGATACTTTGGAAATGAGGGAATTCTTGTGTGTCCTGATTCTAGTAGTTGTACGGAAGTGTAAGCATTTGTAAAGTCTTATAGAGCTAAATACTAATATGGAAAAATATCTTAAACTTTTGATTTTGAGATAATTGTAGATTGACATATAGTTGTAAAATAATACAGAAAGATTCCACATAGCCTTCATTCAGTTTTTCCCAATGGTAACATCTTGCAAAACCATAGTACGATATCACAATCAGCATATTGAGATTGATGTATGTCAAGAAACAGAACACTTCATCACCACAAGGATCTCTCATGACGCCCTTTTACAGCTGCATCCTCCTGCTGCCACCCAATTCTTAACCCATGGCAAGCGCAATTATATTCTTTGTTATTAGATAATCATGTTATTCGTAAATAAGGATAGTTGCATTTCTTTCTTTTAAATTCTATGTCTACTAGTTCCTTGTCTTGACTTATTTTCCTGGCTAAAGGGCATCAGTAACGTATTGAATAAGAGTGATAAGAGCAAGAACCTGTCCGTTTCTGATTGTAGGGGGAAAGCACTGTCTTTCACCATTAAGGAAAAAATTAGCTGTAGTTTTTGTGCAGATGCTCTTATCAATTTGAGGAATTTCCCCTCTGTTTCTACGTTGCTGAGTGTTTTTATTGTGAATGGGTGTTGAATTTTGTCAAATGCTTTCCCTGTATCAATTGATAGGATCATGTGAGTTTTCATCTTTAGCTTATAAATATGGTAGATTATATTGGTTAATTTTTTAATATTGAACCTGTATTGCCTACTTGAAATAAACTCCCATTGGTCATGATGTTTAATTCTTTTTATATATTACAGAATTCTATTTGCTATATTTTCATGAGGATTTTTGTATATGTATCATAAGGGATATTGGCCTGTAATATTCTCTTTTTTTGGAACTTTTTCTGGTTTTGTTATCAGGGTAACAATATTAAATTAGGAAGTGTTCTCTCTTCTATTTTATAAAGGCAATTATATAGAATTGCTATTAATTCTTCTTTGAAGGTTTTATAGAATTCTTAGGTGAAACCACCTGGTATTGGAGATCTCTTTAGAGGGAGTTTTTAAATTACAAATTCAATATTCTTAACGTTATAGGACTATTAAAATTATTTATTTCACATTGGAGGAGTTGTATAAATTTGTGGTTTTGGAGGAATTGATCCATTTCAACGAAGTTGCCAAATTTATGTGTGTAGAGTTGTGTTCACAGTATTCTCTTATGATCTTTTGATGTCTGCAGGTCTGTTGTGAGAACGTCTGTTTCATACCAGATGTTGGTAATTTTGTTTTCTTTTTTGCTTTGTGAGTTTTGTACAGATTTGTCAATTTTGTTGATATTTTGGAAGAATCAGCTCTTTGTTTCATTGATTTCACTCTTCTTTTCAGTTTTCAATTCTATTGATCTCTGTCTTGTTGCAATTATTGTTGTTATCCCTTTCTTTTTGTTTGCTTTTGAGTCTTTGACATGTAAGCTCAGGTTGCCTGTGTTAGCCTTTGCCTCTTTTTTTATGTATGCATGTAGAGCTGTAAATTTCTTTCTCAGCATTGTTCTACCTATGTCCCACAGGTTTTGATATGTTATATTTTCATTTTTATTCAGTTCAATGTATTTATTGATTTTCCTTGAGCCATTTTTGACCAATGGGTTATTTAAAAGTGTGTTGTTTAGTTTATAAGTGTCTGGAGATATTTCTGTTATCTTTCTGTTATTGATTTCTGGATTGATTCCCTTATGTTCAAACTCTGCGTAATTTCAATCCATTTAACTTTACTGAGGTTTGTTTTATGACCCAAGATATGGTACTATCTTGGTCCATGTTCCGTGGGCACCTAAAAAGAATGTATATTCTGCTATTATTGTAAGGCGTGTTCTATAAATGTTGATTAGATCCTGCTGGTTCATTGTGTCGTTGAGTTCTTCTATATTCTTGCAGATTTTCTGTCTAATTGTTTAATAAATTATAAGTTATTGAGAAAGGGGTCCTGAAATATCAAACTATAATTTTGGATTTTTCTATTTCTCATTTCAGTTTTATCAGTTTCTGCTTCACATTTTTGCACCTCTGTTGTTGCATACATTTAGGATTGTTATGTCTTCTTGGTGGATTGACCCTTTACTAATTATATTCTCTCTGTTTCTCTTTGGTGATTTTCTTTATTCTGAAGCCCATGTCATCTGATATTAAATAGTCATTCTTGTTTCTTTTGATTAATTTTTGCATGATATATCCTTTTCCTTTTCATTTCAATTTGCCTATATTGTTATATTCGAAGTGAGTTTCTTGTTGATGGCATAGAGATAGATGATATTTTCAATCCACCCTGCCCATCTCTGTCTTTTTGTTGGTGCATTTAGATCATTTACATTAAGTTAATTATGTACACCATTTTACTTTTGAGTTTCTGTTTTTTCTCTTTGATTTTGTATGTCTGTTTTCTTTTTTCCTGCCTTATTGACCTTTTTAAGAATTTTATTTTGACTATTTATATTCCTCTTGAGCATATTTTACAGTTATTTTAATGGTTGCTTTAGGTGTTATGTTATTTACACTTAAATTATCAAAGTCTATTGGTGTCATTATTTTGCCAGTTCAAGAGAAGTATAGAAATTATCTCCATTTCTGTTCCTTCACCTTCCTCCATTTATAATATTAAATATTTTTAAAATGTTACTTCTACAGGTATTTCGACCCACGTCAATATTATAAATTTTGCTTAACCATCAAACATAATTTAGAAAGCACAAAAGAAGATGGAAAGCCTATTTTGCTTTTGCTAACCATGCTCTTTCTACCTTTCTGATGTTTTAAGTTCTTTTCCTTTTATTGTTACCTTTCTGTTTAGAGAAATTCCTTTAGCCATTCCTTTAGGTTGCATCATCTGCTAGCAACAAATTCTTTTCATTTTCCTTTGTCTGAGAATATCTTCATTTCTCCTTTGTTGCTGAAGGATATCTTTGCTGGGTATAGGCTTCTGAGTTGACAATTGTTTCAATGCTTGAAAAATACTCTGCACTTCCTTCTGTTCTCAATGGTTTCTGATGAGAAATCCAATACGTTTTAAAATGTTTTTTCATTATGTATAAGGTGTTGTTTTTCTCTGGCTGCTTTCAAGATTTCTTTCTTTGTTTTTGGCTATCAGAATTTTAATTATGATGTGTCTTGTACTCGATTTATTTTGGTTTACCCTGTTTAGGTTTTGCTTAGTTTCTTAAATCTATTAGTATACATATCTTGCCAAATTCAGGACATTTTCAGCCAGTACTTTTACAGCCTTGCCCCTTTTTCCTCTCCTTCCAGAACTCTGATAAAGGTGAATGCTAGATATTTTGTTATAGTCCCATAATTCCCATATCCCCATATATGTAGCCTCTGTTCATGTTTTTCCTGTTTGTTTCCTCTCTGTTGTTTAGATTGAGTAATTTCTATTGTTCCTCATCCCAGTTCACTAATTCTTTCCTCTGTCCATTGAGCTTTTCATTTTGTTTATTGTATTTTTTATTTCTAAAATTTCCGTTTGATTCTTCTTTTTAACTTATATTTATTTGCTGAGACTTCTTATTTGGTATTACTTTCTATTTTTTATCTGTTTCAAGCATGTTCATCATTGCTTGTCAAAGCAATTTGATGAAGTTGGCTTTCAAATCCCTAGTAGATGATTCAAAAATATCTGTAATCTGAGAGTGGCGTCTATCAGTTGATTGTCTTTTTCATTCAGTCTGAGATATTTCAATTTTGAGTGAAATGTGAATGCTTTTACATAATTTTATGAAACTTTGGATCTTATTTAACCTTTCTGTCTTAGTTGGCTTTTTTTGATACTGCTCCAGCTGGAGAAGGAAGGTACTGTGCTGTATTGCCAGGTGGAGGTAAAAATCCAGGTGTCCTACTTGTTGTACTGTAACACTCAAGGTTAGGGATCCTCATTACTGGTTGATGATCTTGACAGTCTTGACTCTTCAGTAGCTCTCTTCTTATGTCATCCCAGTCAGATGTGAAAGGAGCACTTTCGTTACTGCTGAGTAGGAGTGGAACTTTAAACTCCCATGTTATTTCCATTGAAACACTGGGGGTGGAAGTTGTTACTGGCTGATGAAGATGAAAATCTTGAGTCTCTGCTTTGCCTTCTCAGGCATCACATCAGTGGGAGTATTCGAGTATCTCATCACACACTTGCCAATGTGGAAGTCTCAATTTCCCACTCAGCATTTGCTGGCATGGCTGGGGTTGGGCCACAGTGTTTTTCTGTGGTGTTTGGCTGGAATAGAGCACTTATTATCTAAAATGGATCATTAACAGAGATGAGTCATGTTGATAGTATTTTCTCTTGACATAATATGAAGAAAAGAGTGCTTTACCCCTGTGATCTTTCTCCCCAAAACCCATAACCCCAGTCAAATCATGGGAAAATATGGAACAAATCCAAACTCAGGATCCTTCTACAAAATACCTGGCTTAGACTCCTCAAAACCATCAATGTCATCAAAAACAAAGAAATTCTGAGAAATTTTCACAACTACGAGGAGCCTAAGGAGACTTGACGACTAAATGTAACATAGTATCTAGGATGGGATCCTGGAGCAGACAAAAGACATTAGGTAGAAACTAAGGAAATGTGAAAAAGAATGGACTTTAGTTAATAATGATATATCAATATTGGTCCATTAATTGTAAGAAATGCATCATACTAATGTAAGATATTGATGATAGAGGAAACTGGGTGTGAGATATATGACATCTCTCTGCACTATCTCTGCAATTTTTCCATAAATCTAAAACAGTTATAAAAAATACATTTTATTTTAAAAAGATAATATGTTTATAATTACCTTAACAACAAAAACTCTCATTTAATGATATACTTTTTTTGCCAGCCATTGATTTTTATTTAATTAGGCAGAGTAAAAAATTATAATAGTGACTTGTGAAACTATCTGTTATTCAACAGAATTCCTTGTTTAAGCCACATCTTCATGTTTGTACTATATAGTTCACGTGAAAGTACTCAGAAAGACTGACAACAGCTGCTGTTCTGGTGTTTATTATAATGACCTTAAGGAACTGAACTTATCCAAGGACGGTCAACACATGCTCAGATAAATTTTTTTACTAAATATCACTTGTGGTGATATCATTCTTTGACAGCTGTTAATCATATAAATGGCACATTTTTATCAACCCATCTTTTAACAGGTAGAACAGCCCTGTCCTTGTATTTAAAGAAATATACATTATTGGTGACTGCTGATTTGAAATCTATTTAAGTTCTTGATTCCAAATATAAACACGCATGGTTAGTTACCTATTTAGTTAGTTTGTTAATCAATAAAGTCCAATTTCCCTCACCTCACTAATGTTTATTTCCTTCCATTATATCTTTTCACTTTGCAAATTCAATGCTGAGAAATACTTTTTATAATCATTGTCCTTCTTGCTTTATGGAAACTCAGAAACTCACCCCTTGCTATTAGCACTGATGTTTAGGCATGTTTCTAGTCTTCCTCTGACACTGCCTTTGTGGTTTGGAGCTTGTATTTCTAATCTGCAATTCACATATCCCCAGCATCTCCATCTGGGAATTTCACAAACCAGGGCCATGCAGACTTGCTTAAATGGGCTTCCTTCTGACACTTGAAGATCTGTGAGCTCTCAATTTCATGCCATACCAGAGACCCAGTGAACTCTCAAATGTGCCATCCAATCAGAATATCTCTAGAAGAAAACTCATCTTCTAACATCAAGCTGGAAAGCTCAAAAGTGGAGCTAGTTGGAGTAGGGGATGGCAGGCCCTCCCAGCTGGTTGGTGGAAAAGCTAGTACATTAAAAAGGCATCACTTTTTAACTCCTTTTTCTGCATATCTCAAGGTCTAACTGTTGTTTCAATCGTGTGTTGAATTAGTTGACCTTCTTTCACACTTCAGTTAACTCATCTCAAACACTATTTCAACACATTCTCTATATATTGTTGAAAGGAACCACTTTGGGAGCAAATGCTGAGCAGAAGTACCCAACTCACTCACATCTGGAGGCAACGTCTTGTGGATACCCTTGCAACCTATTCAGTAGCTGGACCACAGCTGTGAATGTTTTGAGTTAATTTTTTGCCTTGATGAGAATGGGGTTTAATTCAAGATAGGCTGCTGCCTCTGAAATGTCAATATTTAAGGCAGTGACCCAGTTCTCTCCAGTGCTCTCCTGAACCCACCCTGCCTCACTAGACAAGTGGTCCTAATATCACAGCTTTCCCTTCCCCTCTTACAGGGCTTGTTGAGGAAATTATCTGTCTGACCGGATCTGGGTTCTGATGTTTCCTCTTTAAAGCACAGTCCTTGTTACAAAGGCATCCTCAGCGTCCTCTAAAGTATCTCATTTAGCAGATCTTTTCATCCACACACTTTCCTCATGGTTAGGTTTCACCATTGACCACCATATGGCCTTTCCATATGCTATCCTCAGAGGAAAAGCATCGTCTGACATACATTGTCTGCTTCCAAGAGCCAGGGCTCCATGGTATAAAAGGCTGCACATTAGAACTATTCAAAGGGTTTTTAAAAACTCTAATGCCTTTCTCAGTCCATCCCCACAGATATTCACATTAATGGTTTTGGCCTCCTGTGAGGCTTGGCCATCAGAGGTTTATAAAAGCCTGGCCTATTGAAAGTCCTTAACTATCATTATTAGCCATTTCCATTATTTCATCAGCTTTCTTACCTATTCACTAATTTTTCCTTCCTCTCCCACCCCTCAAAACAAATACAAATAAGGATAAGAGGCCTCCAGCATCATCATCATCATTAGCTAATAGTTAGCAGAAGCTATTGAAGTATCTTTTTAATTTTTTTATTGCAGTAACATTTTATTATAACATTATATAACTTTTGAAGTGCCTTTTACACTAACCAGCTCAAAGATAAAAATACTTGCTTGAAAAGCACGATTAAGATTAATTATTTTTACATGGATTGAGTTCTTCAAAGTCACATTTATATTTATATTGCAGATTCTCATTCTAAAGTTTTTGACTTTTCTATCATATTATAAACCAGAGATGAAGAAGTCTTAGTCTGTAGCATTTATAAAACTAACCGCTAAAGCACATTCAAATTTGGAGGTTAACAAGTTGTATTTTTTAAAGATATTTTAAAAAGATATTTATGTGCCTAGTCCTAGTTTTACCATTACGTGTACATCCATTTAGTGAACATGGGCCATTACTTCTCTTCCAAAGGAATATTGTTAATTACAATAAAATTATAAGCCAAGGTTACTGTTTGGTTCTAATGTATCTACTTGCTTATGAGCTGTGGTATTTTGCTAGCTACATTTAGGTTTCCTTTGTTAAGATCTTCAAAGTGCCATTGGAAGGATCATTGGAAGGGCTTTGAGCAGAAAAGTGAGAAGGCTCAGTTGGTAACAAATATTCTTTTGGCCAGTGGGCAGAGCTGTAGGATAGAAACTACTTTTTGACTACTAAGATAAAGGATGCAGATTGGCCAAGAGAGTAAGAGTACAACAGTTAGAGGAGCTTCTGGATATTGGGCTGTTTGGGGATGATAGAATAACCTGAAAGCCCAGAGGACCTGATGACTATGTGGAAGCAGGACCCAGTAACACTGTAACAATCTCATTCAAGGGATGTCTGAATAGAATGTGAAGGATGTGTGTAGGGTTGAGCCTGCCCAGAGGTGCAATGTCTGTGTATTTGTCATGGTTCTCCAGAGAAAAATAAGCAATTACATATGTATAGATCTATATAATTATATCTGTTAGACATAGATATAATACAGTATAGTATAAGTATATATAGATAGAGATATCTAATAAATATAAATATAAACATACATATACATATATGGAGAGAGAGATTTTAAAGAATTGGCTTACATGATTGTTGGGACTGGCAAGTCTGAAGTTTGCAACGCAGCATGGCAGAGTGGGGGTGCAGGCAAGAATTGATATTGCAGCTTGATTTGGAAGGCTTTCTTGAGGCAGAATTCCTTCTTTTTAGGGGAAACTTCAATCTTTTCTCTTAAGTCCTTCACCTGATTGGGTGAGGCCCATCCACCTTATGGATGGTAATCTGCCTTACTCAAAGTCTACTCCAAGTCTACTAGTTTAAATGTTAATCATATCTAAAAAGATGCTTTCATAGCAATACCTAGATGGGTGTTTGACCAACCAGCAATCTGTGCTTGTATTTTAGAACCAATAATGTGTCATCAAACTGTGAGCTCCTGAGCATAAGAACTACTAAAAGGTGTGCTGTGGTTCTTAACATAAGTGTTCGGTGATATGTGCTGTTTGTGCAGAATTTAATACTAAAGTTGGAATTCATTCTCTCCTCTCTATAACACCGTCTCATCTAGGGAAACTTAGTTGAAAATCAAAAATAAGAAGAAAAGTAAAGCCACTACTTAAAATACTGTAAAATTTGGAGTTGAAACTGAGCATTGGATAGAAAAGTTAGAAATGGTATGGAGATGGCATAAGGATTTTGTAAGGAATAATTGATAATTTATCACCAGTGTGAAAGTTGCAAGCATTTTGATTAACTTGGATTTAGAGACGTGGTTCAGATGGGCTGCATCAGTGAAACAAACATTATTGACAATTATTTTCTAATATTTGCAGCAATAAATAAGTTCAAGGTTCTTCTGGTATCCAAATGTTCTATCGAATAAATCAAGTTCTGTGTTGCCCATGGAATTGATTTCGCCAGAAATAAAAGAATGATTTATTTTGACTTATCCCACAAGTTGAGAGGGCTCTTTGTTATTCTAATAGAAGAACCTAAAAAAAGATTTAAAGAGTCACTATCAGTTTGTTCACAAATAAGTGTATTCTCTCAGCAGTCTCTCTTTCACTGCGCTCCTCTGACCTGCTCATGGAGTAAAAATATTCTCTTGTTTTCTCTTCCTTGTTTTTCCGAGGATGGTAATTTCAAGACAGCATTTAAACTCTCCAAGGCTTCTTTATAAATACAGTTGTAAATTACACTTTTTACTGGCAAGACCAGTCCAAGGAATTATTCCACAATGTGAGGTATCATTTATTTGTCGTTACTGTTCCAATATATTTGTTATCATGTGGCATTAACTGGAATGCCATCTTTGATATCGTATAACATGTAACCACCAAAAGGCAGGGCCTTTGAAATTGGCTGGGATATATAGTGTTTAATATTTCTCACTTTTACTGGGTGATTATCTTACACTAATTCAACTTAATCACTTTGCAGCATTTCTAGAAAATCACAGTGCTTTATGTAATTTCAAAGGGAGCTAAACTTTTTGAACTTCTCCTTACATTAATTTTAAATGCCAGCAGAGAGCCAACTGCTCTGAAAAAAATGAATGAACTATGTCATTCTGTCTTCACTTTGCGCTTGACTAATATCGTCCTCTGAGAACATATGCAGCAAACAAAATAAACCCAGATAATACAAATGACGCCAAAGAAATAGCAATCTATCTGTTATTTGGCTAAGAAGGGACTGACAATCCCAGTCTTTTTTCTGTAGACAATTTTTCTTAAGGAAATGAAGAAAAAAAATTAGTTGTTCTTGTTGCTAATCTTAGAGAGTCATATTAGAATGTGTTACTATGAGATTCTATTGTATTACTTTTACCGAATTATAGTATTTATTATTTCTATTCCATCATGTCATGCATCACATTCAAAGAGATACATGTGTTAGCTCAGGGCCAATCTTCCTCACACACACACACACACACACACACACACACACTCACACAAAAGAGATCTGTGAACTCTAAGTTCTGAAATTCCACAACCTCACTATTCTGCACGAGATGGTGTGGAAGGTGGTGGTGTTGGGTTCCTCATACTTGGCTTCAAATCTTGGTGCTGCTCTGCTATTTCTCAGCTTGAGAAACTTTGTTAATGGCTCAGAGAATCACTCTCCTCATTTGTAAAATGGAGATAATGGGCCTAATTGTAGGCATTGGATTCTGATGAGGAGTAGAAGTAATATGCGTTAAGGATCTAGTTTAGTCTGTAGTAGACACTCCATAAATTGCGCTTATAATAACAACACTTATCATTATCATTATACAATAAAGACGTCATGCAGAAAAAGAGACATATTCTTTCTAGGCTATGCTAAATCTCAGCGCAACACCTGTGCACATTTGCAAACTATAAACAGACTGCCTCCAGATACATCATTCTTATATTTTTGCTGCAAATGACTCTAATCCTAATGCACAAACAAACAGGATATTTGGCCTGAATACCAGGAAAGAATCTTTTTATTTTAGTATTTTTATCCCTGGGTTGAATTTGGGGAGTTAATTATTTTTTTTCTTTACTGACCCGGGAAAAGATTTTTCTCTTAAGAACAGAAAGTATGCAGAGTTAAAAACATTCCAAAGGAACAAAACATAAACTACAATTGCTCAAACACACTTTTGGTGAAACTAAATACCCTTTTTTTTTCCTTTTTGCCCACAGAAGTCACTCATGTTGGACTGCATGACTCTGAAATACACTAATAGAAAAAATTATAGAAACTGATTAAATAAAGGGCATCATTCCCAATACACTTAAATGGCATTATACATGTGTGTGGTATCTAAGTAGCTGTATTTATACTACACCACAGCCATGTAATAGAAACTTGGCACTGCAGTATAACAAATCTATGTGCTTAATTAAAACACTGGCTTCTCTGCAACTAAGAGAAATAACGAAAGGTTACTAATGCGCTTTTTGAATAAGCAGATTCTAGATCGTGAGTCTGTAGCATCTGTGCTCCTATTCTCACTCAGATAAGCGAGGTGACTGGTTTGGAAGGCTGAAGCGCCACAAACCTTGCAGCCGTATATGTGTGGGCTTCAGAGGATTATCAATGAGCTCATATTTGTCTTCACTTCCTGACAATTTGCGCAAGCTAGGAATGCTTGATGCCATTTTTCTCATTTAACTTTCCCTTTCCAGCCCAACTGCGTGTACCAGGAGACGTTAAACAAATACTAAGAATTCGTGGACATAGACTTTTGTCTGTCATGCTTCAGGTGTTCCTATCTTCCACCTTCTGCTCTCTTCTGATTCCCAGGAATAATCCATAGTGCCATGCCTGGCTTGCCAATTCTCCAGGACTTTCTTTCTGGTGCTCAACAACTCTGGTCTTACTGTTCAGCTATTCCTATCTCAGATTTCTGCTTATTTCTTTCTCATGGAGACATCCACTTCTCTGGCAAACTCTGGAATGTTTAGTTTTTTGTTTCATATTCTCATTGTACCTAAATTTCTTATTCTACTATAGTTGTCTTTGGCTGATGAATAGTTTAAGAAACCAAGGAGTGAAAAATTTGTTCTGATTTCCATAATTTTATGGAAAATTTCTACTGTTTGTTTTAGTTTATGATCACCTAGAGATCAGAGATATTATTGTTTCAGAGTATGACTACAGAGAGATAATATAATATTCAGATAATGAATCAGAGTAAAATCCTACTTCTGTTGTTTAATTATTTGACCTGAACTAAACTCTCCAGGCTTGAGAAAAATATCTTCATCTGTAAAATGGGGTAATAATAATATCGACCTCATAGAGATGTGGTCAGAAGAAGACATAATATATATGAAATCCTTGTTTCTTTGTCACTGAGAAAGAACTCAGTGACTAATAGCTATTATTTCCATGATTATTTTAGTTTTTTATTTTAATTTTAACTCTTCAAAGAATTCATAATACTTTAATAGGAATTTTAGCTTTAAGCATTTTTGTTGCTTTTTCTAATAGCCTTGAAGTAATGATGTCACCTCACTGTCAGTCCAATATTTCACTAATTTGTTTAAAAGGAAGAAATCCTAGAATCCATCACTATACATTGTCCCACGTCTCTATACAGTGGCATCATTTGCTGAAGAAGTACTCTATATACCTACTGTACTATCAGGTATTAATGGCAAAAGTTGCTTGCTTTTCTTCCCATTGTGTAGTTTAGATATCTATTTTTGTATTTCTGTCTTCAGCTAAGTAAGCTGATTAATGTCCTTGGCAACACCAAACACGTTCCATAGCAGATGGTTTTTGAGTCCTTGCACCTGCCTAGAAGACATGATTCTAGTCATCATCTTTGCAGCTGTAAGTCTCTAAGCACAAAAGCATAATTTTTTTTGTCAATAAATGTCTGCCTTATAACACTGTAAAATAAAATATTATGAAATTTATGAAAAATAATAGATATATAGTTTGGAGAATGGAGAATATCTTTTCCCAACTTGAGCATATTTTTATTAACAGAATAATGTGTAGGGTAAGTTTATTGTTTATTTATTTGGGCTTTGAGAAATGCCTGTGACGAATCAGGGTTAGACAGAATTTCCTTTTCTGAGCATGGAAACTGAAGCTCGGGAAAGATAAGTGACTTTCTTCAAGGCAAAGGAAGTGCTGTAAACAGACTGTCATCCAGGCCTTTGATGATAATTCTGAGATGATTCTCCTGCTGCCACCTCTTCCGTGTGTCTTAATGATAAACATTCTATTGATCTTGGAACTGTTGGTGGATTCATATCAAGGGTAGATTCTTGCAAGTGTTCGCATCCTATTCATAAGAAAATGGACTGAGTTGCGCTATCCTACAATTTTGAAGATTGTTGCTCTTCATAAACTGGCTATGATGCATGGATTTTTAATACTTTAGCTGACAATTGCTGTTTTTAATAATAGCTGGTTAACCAGTGTGATACAGTCTTGCTTCTGAAGTGTATTAAAATGTAGAACTTACACAAATCTCTACAATAAATAATTAGAAGATGGTAAGTAAAACAATATACAGATATATGATTAAATTTTTGCTACTTATTTGGTTTAGCTTAAACTATATTTTGAATCTACAAAAATATATTCGGGCAAAGAGAACATTTTAGTTGAATATTAATGATTTCTTGAGCAGCTTTGATTTTGAAAATTGCACCATTGTGTTGTACTCCATACAGTCAATGAAAAGGCTATTAAGAAGAGAATTGTTTTCCATGCTCTTGGTCAAGACTTGAATGGAAGATGAAAAAAAAAAAGTAATGTTTTCAGTGGTATTATAGCTCTGCTCTAGTTTGGGAACAATTGGCATCTCTTTCATGAACCTCTTTGGCATGGTTTTGTAAAAAGTCCAATGTTAAATACTCAGTTAAATACTCAGTAAATTGTAAAATTTACTGAAATCTTCATTTACAAAGTGTGAACCAGTGTTACACGATTCCATTTCTATGTTCATCCCACAGAGGGATATTTAATGACCTATGTGCCCTTCCCTTCCCAGGCTTCCTCTGTCTTCATTTAGTCCCCTATTCAAGTTTCTGAGACTAATGATCCCGTCAACCTCTTTGAGAAATTTCAGCCCACCAAACAGAAGCTGGTATCCCTCTGGGTTCCTTCTTGCATTTTGGAAAATTGGAGCATAGTTAGTCTTCAGCCTGACACTCTTTGATGTTTTTCTCCTCTCTGTTATTGATGCTTCAGAAGTGCAGGAGCTATGGATCCATGAACCAAGGGGGAGCTGGACCACTCAACTCCAGTCAATTTATGTACTGATAAGAACTTTAGTCTGTCTGGTTATCTTTTCTACACCACTTGTTAAATAAACATGCTTTGTGAAAACAAGCTTCATTTCTGTAAGAGACATCAGAATCTAACCCTACATTAAGGAAATTATATTTATGCTCTTCGAGGAGTTTTATCATCATCAGGATACACTAGAAAGAAAAATGATCGTTCAATTATCATCCAGGGAAGCATTAGATATTTCCTGCATTATCTGAGATGAGTTTGACGGTTAAAGGAAAACCAAACCCATTAATTAAATCACAAAAGGGACCATATCAAACTCTTTCACTGACTGATATGTCATCTTGTTGAATTCTTTTTTGAGTCTGGGTTTTCTTCTGCTAAAATAATATGGTGAAAGTTTTACTTGTTTGGTTCATTTTCTCTAAAAAATGAACAGTGACAGACACACTAAAAATGAAGTTCAGTGATGAGCTTAGAAGGAAAAGATAATTTCTCTAGTGTCTGGAGATCAGGAAACCCAACTAAGCTAAGTTCTATTATTACAAGGACAAAATTAAATCATAAATCAAGATGCAGTGGAAATATGGCCAACTTTTAGTCAGAAAGAGCCAAGTTCACATCCTGGTGCTGCCACTTGCTCACTTGATGCATCTGTAACTGATTTCACTCTTGAAGCCTGTTTCTTCAGCAGTAAAAATGGGGTCAAATAGTTGCAGGAGTTGCTCACATAATATATGTGGAGTGCTTGGCCCATTGTGGACTCTCAACGTGAATGAGAAGGCTTCCCTCTACAGTATAGGCTACATAATGTAAACAAGTAAGATTCAATTAACCATTCATATGCAACATTTTCTATCTCTGTGGTGCACATAACTCAGGTATTCCTCTACTTTACTTCTGCCTAACTCACAGGGTGTTATGCAGAGCCCCAATGAGACAATCCATCTGAAAATGCTTTGTAAACTAAAGCATAACTTTCCAAAAATATGATAACTCTTATTGTTCTGAAGGCTTTTTATATCTGATGTCATATTTAACTTCTGTGACTTCTGTGAGCTAAGTAGGACAATAATATTATCTCCATGTCATAGACAGCAGAGAATTCTCAAAGTTTACGCTGTAGGGTTATGGTCGGCTCAGGAGTTAAATCCAGAATCTTAACTCCAGCCTTTGACGTATTTCCATTGTCAGATGCTCTATTTGCTATTGCCTATTTTCCTGATGTGTTGAAATTTCTCTTTAGTTCAATTTTCAGTTAGAGAATTCAGATCCCTCACTCCTGGGCGCCTCGCCACATTCCTCAATGAGTTCAGCTAATGGTCCACCAGTTTTGGAGAAAATATTTACTACGAAGGTTATGAACTGAATGTGATGGTTTGACTTTTCTGAATTCTTGCTGCATTGTGGCCCCTGCTGTGTTCTGGGCAGCAGTTCTTTGTTGTTATAGAACAATGGAAGCACCAGATAATAGTAGCCATGCACTTCCCTTTCTGCCCTGGGCTTTAACCTGCCAAAATCTGTACACAGAATATGTGGGCACCAATTAGAGAGTTAAAAAAATGAATGACCCTTTTGAGCAATCTGAAAAACACTTCCACTGGACTCAAGATGCCATTAAAAATAAATTCTGAAGACTAAATTTAACAATGGCAGACTAAAATTGCCTCCCTTTTTCTTTTGATATTATCTAAAATGAAAGAATAAAAAAGAAACAGGAAATAAAACTCTATCTTTAAAGAAAAAGGTACAGATCCATATCTCAGAAATACAGTCACAAAAAGGAGTTCCAAATGCTGTAAAAATTGTACAGCCAATCTCTGCCAAGTGGCAGTGCATGATTACGAGGGCTAGTACACCTTAGTTAAAATCCTTATTTCATCACCTAATAGCCATGGGACTTTGGGAAAGTTACGTAGTCAATTTCTGTGCCTCATTTTCCTCATATGCAAACAGGGTATATTTACTGGGTACATGTGGGTGTCGTGAAGATTAATTGAATCATTATATGCAGAATGCTTAGAACCATGTCTGTCATATAGTAAGCACTCAAAAGTTAACTATGTTTATTATTCTCTCCCGTAGAATAGATGAAGCATGAAGTTTCCCCAGGAGTCATATATTTGAAGGGCAAAGCCAATGACTATTTAGAACAGCAAGTTCGATGAGAAGAAGAAAAACACTGGATAGTGTCTGAGCACTTTTAAATGTCATCGTGTCAAGAAAGTCAGAGCAGAATGAGGAAATTTGCAGGCTCAACATCTCTGTAAGATGCAAGCTGTTGGAATGATAAAATAGAGGAGACATTTTGTGAGTTATAAGCCTTACTGTTCTTGATCAGCAGAAAAATAAAGACTAATGCACCACATAAAGTGCTTTGACAAAAAGAGGATGGGATAGATCTTCACTTTGAGCTTTGGAGACTTCGTGCTAGCCCAGAGTAGAGTCACACCTGCCAGGTCAAGTGATAGAAAATCATCAGTCCAGGGACCAAAATTTAAGATCCTGTGACTAATACTTTACTCAACACAATTTTCTTAACAATCAGACATGGGAAATACCTCTATTTGATGAGCAATCATTAAAAAATAACCGTATTATAGCAGTTTCTTTATAATATTCAGAAATTGTAAAAGACCCAGATGTCAAATATTTAAAAAAAGGAAAAAGCTACCTGGCAAAGACAGATATATAGATCATATACCAGAATTTATGTACACTAAAAAATTAAAGTGAGCTTTGTAATATCGGCATTCCAGATTTTTTTGCCAATAAACAAAATTACAAACAGATTTCCATAAAACAAAGAATAAAAGAAAAATTGACCTATTTAAAATAAAAATTGAAAGAAGATGTGCAATATCTCAAAGAAAAAAGGATACTCTTGGGGCAGGCCCGGTGGCACAGTGGTTAAGTGTGCACGTTCCACTTTGGCGGCCTGGGGTTCTCCGGTTCGGATCCCTGGTGCGGAAGTGGCACCACTTGGCACACCATGCTGTGGTAGGTGTCCCACATATAAAGTAGAGGAAGCTGGGCACGGATGTTAGCTCAGGGCGAGTCTTCCTCAGAAAAAAGAGGAAGATTGGTAGCAGTTAGCTCAGGGCTAATCTTCCTCAAAAATAAAAAAACAAAGAAAACAAAAAAAAAAAGGATATTATTGGTGAAAGAACAAGAGTGAACTGAAGGAGTTTAGGGAAAAATGCAAAAGAAATATAAAACCATTCCAAAAACGCATCTGAAACATGATCAGGAGAATGTAAGACAGACTTGTGAAAACTGAACAAAATGAAATGACAACATCAAGGAATATTATAGAGTATAGGGGGACATGGTCAAATAGGGAGACAGAGAAAATCAACAAAAGTCCAACTGATGCCTTTGAAGAAGATAAAATAACAATAAAAGAAAAGAAATGTTTGGATATATTGGAAGATTGAAAGAGTAAACTGTATATATGTTAGGAAAAAAACTAATAAAGGATGATAAACACCAAGATATCACCAAATAAATTTATTTCCACAAAATATAAAATTCTATGGGCATTAACACAAAACTAAAAGCAAATGTTACAATTGAGGAAGAATATAGAAACCTTGGATTTCTTCAAAGTAACATGCAATGCTAATAAATAGAGGAGCAACGTCCAAAAAGTCGTCAGAGAAAGAATGCAGTTCCCCAGATATTGTATGTATCCTTGGTTTGTTTGTTTTGTTTTGTTTAATATAAGTAACTTAGAAGTATTTTTCAAATGTGCATAATATTAGGGAATGTAGTTTCCCTAAATTCTGACCAGACATCAGAGTAAGAGATTGTGTTCCCCGTCAGTGCTTGACTGACTTATAGCTATTAGTCTCCTCTTATCATCTCTCCCTCAAGCTAACTGAAGTCTGAAATTTCACAAACAGGATTTGACCCACTTCTATTAAGGCTACTTACCTCCTACCTAGGTGCAAAGATTCCCAAACCAAGTCACACTTTAACTGAACTTATAACTGGGGGGAAGGGAGAAGTGGGGAGATGCTATTCAAAGGGTACAAATGTCCATTTATAAGATGAATAAGTTCTGGAGATCTAATGTACAACATTGTGACTATAGTTAATAATACTGTGCTATGTATTGTAATAACAGAACTTGAAATTGCTGAAAGAGTAGATCGTAAGCATTCTTAACCCCCCCCCCATACACACACACAATACTAACTAAAGCACATGAAGTGATAGATGTATTAATCAACCCGATTGTGGGGATCGTTTCACAAAGTATATGTATGTCAAACCATAACATTGTACACTTTAAATATATAGAATTTTATTTGTCAATTATTCTTCAATAAACCTGGGGAAAAACTAAATAAAATTGAGAAACTACAAACAAGAAGAGGTTAAATTTCCCAGGGACACATTACTAATAACTGGCCCAAAGAGCTTTGAACTCAGCCTTGTTTGACTCCAAAATTCTTTGTATTTTTCTTTTTTTATCTTATAATGTGCTCTGAGTCAAGAAGTGTTTAGTAATAGATGACCTTCCTTTTTAGAAATAGCGAATTTGCCTTTCTCTTATATTGCTTGTTGTATCATTCTTAGTGGTAAATGAAAAAAAAAAAAAAGAAGAAAAGTTGTGTGATGGGGAAGAGGAAGAATAAGTTGAAATAATGAGGATCTTAAAATGGGAGGCGAAAACATCAATGAGAAACATTTTTTAAAAAGGAGAGGTCAGGATGATTTTTCCTGCTTTCCATTTATGCTATGTAAAGCCGAGATCTCCACAGTGTTCTTAAAAAAGAAAATGAGGCCTTTCTTTTTATGAACAGTGTAACCCAACTAGAACTGAAACTCAGTATTGCTTTGTCTGATGCACAGTGCAATGTTATTAAGACTATTGCTTAGAATTTGATTATATGCAGCTCCATCGGCTGAAAAGAGACAAAAAAAAAAAAATCCACAAGAGGACTAAATGTGGTGATATACTGCATAAACAGTCATTGATGCCTTTGGGACGCCCATGCTCTACCTGTAGCAGTGACTCATTCCTACCCCAGAGACCCTGATTTCAGCACAGTTGGGCTGGACAGTTCTCTTCACATTGCTGTGTTTTTCTGCTTTCTCTGAGGCCAAGGGAGGCAGATCAGCCCAAGCGCACATACAGCCTAAAAGAATTGGGAGGTTAGCATGGTGGGGTCAACACTCTACCAAATAAGACCTCGTCTCCCATCTCTTGGCAGTAAGAATCTCGATGTCCTCTATGGGTTTGAGCTCCAGTTGCCCACAGGGAAAACCAGTTCAATAACGTGCTCTGTGTTGTTAGCTTTTCTCCCTTCTCTAACTCACTCCACTCCTTTACTTTTGCTTCCTAAGATCACCTCTCAAATAATCTACCAATAGGCAAATTCTTACTTCAGAGGAACTGAAACCAAAGTAACAACTTCTAGGATCTATAGGTTAGGTGGTCCTTGGAGTAGTGAGTCAAAACCAGGAATATAAAACTAGGTCTTAAAATGTATAGGTTCTAGGTTACAAGGATGCCATAAGGAGGGATAAAGTCACTGGAAGCATCCCAATGAGACAACCATTCCTTTTATATAGATTACAGGCAACTCTGCAGTTTAAATAAAATATGAAATCACTCCTCAATATATTAGCAAATGAAAGAAAATGAACGCCTACAGTTTTCCAGCAAATGTAGCAACATAGTCAGAATGGCAAGGCAAGTTATGACATTAGCCCAGGCTGCTTCCCATGGAGAGAAGGCAAAATAAATTAGATTGCATAAAACCTCTCTGCTGTTTGAAGCCATGGAGGGATTGCTAATGGTGACTGCTTTCTAAAACAATAAATTAATGAAATTCTGTTTAAAATACTCCCCCAAACGCCTTTAGTTTATTTTCTCATTAAACAGAGGTCTCAGAGTCCCAGTTGTGACTTTGTTGGGTTAATGACAGTTGAACATGAAAAAAATATCCAGACTTTGAGGGGATAAAAGGATGGGAGTCTGGGAGATAAAACTGTAGACGAACAATCATTTCTGATAATCCGTCCACCCAGGAAAGTTCAAAAATGATTTATTTTTGGTAAAATGTCTTTTCAACTTTTACTTTATGTTTTTTCTATTTTTTTTTCTTTCCTGGTCTATGCAGAGCTGGTTCCCCAAGGGAAAGTTTAGTTCAGGCTTTCACATCCTGATCTTTCATGAAGGAAGTGTAAGGGGTTTTGATTTAACTCTGAGGGCAGCCAAGTTCCCTCATTATCATGCTATCAGGTCTCTAGAGATGAGTGCATGGCGATGTGTCTTGATTCAAGTTACTTTTCACATAAGCCCTTTTTAAAAGCATGATTACCTCACTGGGAGCTCACTGACTTCCCATCCACTCCACCAGGGCCATCGAGGGCGGAACAAAAGGAAATCAGCTCCAAGTAGGACAGTTACAGAAAATTCAAATTTCTATGAAATAGGAAGATAGCAAGTTTTCATGTTTATAATGCCCAAAACTAACTTTGTACAACACCATAGTTTACAAAACACTTTCCCATATATATAGGGTAGAAATGAAAAATTAACTTTACCAATGAAGACATGGAGACTCAGAAGCTAAACCGCAAGAATAAAATCTCAGTATTAAGGGGAAAAGGTAGTCACATGATTCCTAGAAAGGGGCCATGTGTATAGCTCCTCAATAAATGTTAGCTGACTATCACCAAGCTCATCTATGACTCGTGATTTTCTCATGAAATTTACAAAAGGAAAAAGACTAGTTGGAAAAAGGCATTTGCGCAGGAAGTAGCTTCTAAGTTTGAGAAAGAATTATAAAGATACATTCCATATTTCTTTTTTTTTTTTAAGATTGGCACCTGGGCTAAGAACTGTTGCCAATCTTCCGGGTTTTTTTTTGTTTCTGTTTTATCTCCCCAAATCCCCCCTGTACACAGTTGTATATCTTAGTTGCAGGTCCTGCTAGTTGTGGGATGTGGGACGCTGCCTCAACGTGGCCTGATGAGCAGTGCCATGTCCGCGCCCAGGATCCGAACCCTGGGCCACCACAGCGGAGCGGGCGAACTTAACCACTTGGCCATGGAACCAGCCCCCATTCTGTACTTCTAATGAAAATTTATACAATGTGAACATTGTTGCTAATTATTGATTAATTCAATTTTAAGAACAGGGCAAGTGGTCTATAATACGTTTCCTTTAACGGGCTAGAGTGTTTGAATGTCAATTACAATAGGGTTTGTAATAATGTATTGAATAAAACTACTTTGAATCATTTTCAATAAAGATGTTTGAAGATTTCTGAAAACTTTTAAAAGCGGGAATGATGTTCTCTTCCTCCGCTTAACTCCTCCCCATACCACACACATACATCCGGAACTCATTTTACCTAAGAAAGACCTGAATATGAAATAATTATTTAATATACACTTGCTAATTGGTTTTAAATCATTGAAATGTAGGACCAATGTTATGGCAGTACCTGAAATAGCATGTGTCAGGGAACTATGCTCCTTGTTCTGACAATGAATAACTGAATAGTGAATTTCTCACATACGAATGGTGTTTGGAGGAGGGGACTAGCTGTTCTACTTCCTTAATAATTAAAGTACTTAAATGTCAACAGGATGGATTAGGAGATCTCGCTCAGAAACTTTAAACCCTCAGTTGGGATACAGTGAAAAGTCATACAATTCCCCTAATAGAATTAGTAGCATATCTTTTTTAGATTCTTTGTGGGAAAAAAAGTCCTGAACTTGGTTTTTATGATCGAATAGAGTTTAGTAAGAATTGGCTACTTATTATTGTAGTTTAGTTCCTCTCACAATACACCTGTTCAGGGATAATTTCTGTCTCACCTCCAGAAGTGCTGTTTACCTTTCTCCACTCTGTTTTGTGTCGTGAGGGATGTCTGGTCAGTAACAACCGGCTCTTGGGCCTCCGAGGTCTGGTTAGTTTGGGCTGAGGGGAGGCAATGGAGGTTTGAAGGTAGGAGGAGTGACCTATGTTTGTTCCCCCAATTCTCCGTCTGCCAGGTTGTTGCTTCCCTCTCAGGAAGACCACAGCCCCTCCAAGTTCCCTCTCCAGGCTCCTTTACCCTGGAGATAATTAATGTCTCCCTCACTGGTTTGGGGGAAAAATGAATAAAGCATCTGGCTTTTGACCTATTTCTCTCTCTTTAATGATGGGGTGTTCTTGGAAAAATAGTGAAGGCAGGAGACCTAATGTGTCTAATCATCGGGTAAACATGATCATAATCAATCTCCTGATAGACTAATGGTATAGACTGCTTTAAGCATGGTAGTTTAGGATTACTTCAAGTAAACAAACCTACAGTCTATGGATTTCTGGGCATAGGTTCTTGGAAATGTAATGTAAATTAGGAATTACCGGGGCACAAAATGGAGATGTTTTATAACCTCAAATACCCCGTGCTGTTAGAGCAGATATCTCACTTAAAAACACCATCTTTGAACCTGGATCAGGAAATCCTTGCCAATCCAGGAAGCAAGGATCTGGAACAGCAGAATTGGTGCCCTGGATCTCTCTACCTCACCTGTGTCTTGAGGCTGCTTGTATCCTTGAACAAGGGTACAGTCTCTGATTAATATGAGCCTGATTTGGCCATCCCACCCTTTGTGTCAACCCAGCTTTTCTAAATCATGTTAAATTTCCTTAATTAAACTCTCACCGAATACACAGTTTGTTGTGCCATGGCTCTCTGGCTGGTATACAGACTGAACTTGCATCGTTGCTTTTAAGTGCTGTTTTTATTGCTGTTGATTGTTTTCTTTGTTTTTTCCTTTGCTTGAAGTAGTGTAATATAGCATCACAAGCACCTAACTTGTTCTAGCAGTAAGACAACCAATCCACAGATAATTCAAGTGTAATTTCAATGTATAGGACTCTTATTTATTTTATTTTATTTTATTTTATTTTTTGTTTATAACAGTAACATTGGATTATAACATTATATAGCTTACAGATGTACGTCATAATATATTTCGAATTCTGTGTAGATTACATCATGTTCACCACCCAAAAACTAATTATATTCCATCACCTCACATGTGAGCCTAATCACCTCATTTGTCCCCCCCCCCCCCACTTCCCCTATGGTACCCACCAATCCAATCTCTGTTGCTATGTGTTCCTTTGTCGTTGTTTTTATCTTCTACTTATGAGTGAGATCATATGATATTTGACATTATCCCTCTGACTTATTTCACTTAGCCTAATACCCTCAAAGTCCATTCATGTTGTCACAAATGGCAGGATTTCATCATTTCCTATGGCTAAGTAGTATTCCATTGTGTACATATACGACATCTTCATTATCCATTCACCCTTTGATGGGCACCTAGGTTGCTTCCAAGTCTTGGCTATAGTGTATAATGCTGAAATGAACATAGGGGTGCATATATATTTACACATATATGTTTTCAAGTTCTTTGGATAAAGACCTAGCAGTGGGATAGCTGGATCATATGGTAGATCTATTCTTAATTTTCTGAGGATACTCCATACTGCTTTCCATATTGGCTGCACCAGTTTGCACTCCCACCAGCAATGTACCAGGGTTACCTTCTCTCCACATCCTCTCCAACATTTATTTTTTCCTGTCTTGTTAATTATAGCCATTCTGACTGGAGTGAGGTGATACCTCATTGTAGTTTTGATTTGCATTTCCCTGATAGCTAATGACGTTGAATATCTTTTCATGTGCCTGTTGGCCATCCATATAACTTCTTTGGAGAAATCTCTGTTCAGGTCTTTTGCCCATTTTTTAATTGGGTTGTTGGTTTTTTTGTTGTTGAGACTTATGTGTTCTTTGTATATTTTGGATCTTAATCCCTTATCTGATACATGGTTTGCAAATATCTTCTCCCAATTGTTAAGTTGTCTTTTCATTTTGTTGATGGTTTCCTTTGCTGTGCAGAAGCTTTTTAGTTTGATGCAGTCCCATTTGTCCATTTTTTCTTTTGTTTCCCTTGCCCAGTCAGACATGGTACTTGAAAATATGCTGCCAAGATCGCTGTCAAAGAGCATACTCCCTATGTTTTCTTCTAGAAGTTTCATGGTTTCTGGTCTTACATTCAAGTCTTTAATCCATTTTGAGTTGATTTTTGTGC